>NW_024868566.1:259685-294763 GCF_013358625.1 Macadamia integrifolia | reverse complement strand
AAAAAAAAAAATTCACTTACAAAGTTACAAACCATCCAACAGTCATAGGAAGAAAAAAAAAATCATACGCAGAAGGAAGAAGCAGGGAGAAGAAAGAAGAAAAGAGAAAAAAAAAAAATTCACTTACAAAGTTACAAACCAGCAAAAAAATTAAAAAAAATTTCTAGAGGCCGAAGACCGAAGATTACCGCTGCCATAAACACGTAAGTGCTTGTTATCATTGCCTTGGTCCCTTGGCATTGGGCCTCGACCGCGTCTCCTGGCAGGCTCCCCTTCTGGACGAGCTCTCGGGCAACCCGCTCGATGGTCAGTGTCTCACCTTCCTTAATGGACCACCGAGGGACGAAACCCAACTTCGGCCCGAGGATGACTGCCCCTCGGACTTCAGAAGTCTGCACTGGGGGGAGAGGCCCTCGGAGGAGATGTGCCTCGGATTGGGGCCTCGAGCGCTTGAACTGCCTTGGCGGTAGGGCCTTCGGATCTAGGCTTCTTCCTTGGGAGGGCCTGGGAAGTCGAAGCCCCTCTTTTCTTGCCCTTCAGCTGCTTCTACTGGGCGTCTCGGGCCCTGACTTCCTTCAGCTGGGCCTGCCTCTCGGCCGCAGCCGCTCTTGCTTCTGCTCTCGATATTTGCACTGACCGGGACTACGACGACTAGAGACCGCACCCTCGGATGACGAGGGGCCACTACCTATAGAGCTGGACATGACTTCTGAATGACTGGCCGAACCGAAAGTCAGAGGAAGTTAAGGACGAAGGCTGAATGGTACGACAAATGAGTAGAAGTCGGCAAAATGAGAGACACTATTTGTAGGCAACAAGGCGTCGGTACGACTCCCCAGAATCATTAAATGTAGTACACGTCATCTAAGCACGATTTCCGAAGTACACTCTAACAAAGAGCACGAGCGTATCACCGCGCCTGGACTCGCACTAACCAAATCGAAGGTCACCACCTCGGTTGGGGGCTCCGGCTAAGGCCGAGCTGACTTGACCGAAGGTCCTTACCTCGGATGGGGGCTCAGGCAAAGGCCGAGCGAACCTGATCGAAGGTAGCTACCTCGGTTGGGGGCTCTGGGCAAAGGCCGAGTAAACCTTACCAAAGGTCACCACCTCGGTTGGGGGCTCCGGCTAAAGCTGAGCTGACCTGACCGAAGGTCCTTACCTCGGTTGGGGGCTCAGGCAAAGGCTGAGCAAACCTAACCCGAGGTCACCACCTCAGTTGGGGGCTCCGGCTAAGGCTGAGTTGACCTGACCGAAGGTCCTTACCTCGGTTAGGGGCTTAAGCAAAGGCCGAGCGGACCTGATCAAAGGTCGCTACCTCCGCTGGGGGCTCTGGGCGAAGGTCGAGTAGACCTTACCGAAGGTCAAAACCTCGGTTGGGGGCTTCGGCTAAAGCCGAGCTGACCTGACTAAGGCTCACTACCTCGGTAGGGGGCTCATTCCAAGACCGAGCTGACCTTACCGAAGGTCACTACCTCGGTAGGGGGCTCATGCCAACGTCAAGCAGACCTTACCGAAGGTCACAACCTCTGTACGGAGCTCAGGCGAAGGCCGAGTGGACCTGACCGAAGGACACCACCTCAGTTGGGGGCTCCGACTAAGGCCGAGCTGACCTGACCGAGGTCCTTTCCTCGGTTAGGGGCTCCGGCTAAGGCCGAGCTGACCTGACCGAAGGTCGCTAACTCGGTGGGGAGCTCAGGGGAAGGCCGAGTGTAACTGATCGAAGGTCAGTACCTCGATGGGGAGCCCAGGCGAAGGCCGAGTGGACATGACCGAAGGTCACTACCTCGATAGGGGGCTCATGCAAAGGCCGAGTGGACCTGACTAAAGGTCACAACCTCGGTAGGGAGTTCAGGCAAAGGCCGAGTGGACCTGACCGAAGGTCACTACCTCGGTAGGGGGCTCAGGCAAAGGCTGAGTGGACCTGGCCGAAGGTCACTACCTCGGCCCTCCCTCAGGCCGTGCTGCCACCTCGGCCCTCCATCAGGCCGCGCTGCCACCTCGGCCGTCCATCAGGACGTGCTGTCACCTCGGCATCACATCAGACCGTGCTACTGCCTCGGCCCACCATCAGGCCGTGCTGCCACCTCGGCCCTCAATGAGGTCGTGCTGCCACCTCTGCCCTCCATCAGGTCGTGCTGCCGCCTCGGCCATCCATCAGGCCGTGCTGCCACCTCGGCCCTCCATCAGGCCGTGCTACCACCTCGGCCCTCAATCAAGCCGTGCTGCCACCTCGGCCCTCAATTAGGCCATGCTGCCACCTCGGCCCTCCATCAGGCTGTGCTGCCACCTTGGCCCTCAATCAAGCCGTGCTGCCACCTCGTCCCTCAATTAGGCCGTGCTGTGAGGTGGCAACACGGCCCTCCATCAGGCCGTGCTACCAGTCACCCTGTCTCGACTAACCTGTCACCTCGGGACGAATGCCAAAACCGAAGACCGAAGGGGCACTCGAGATAAATTAGATGGTTACTCCCACTGAATGAGCCTCCTAGTGGAAGTAAGGGGGCTACTGATACGGCAGAATTTGTCACCGAATAGGGACGCGTGTCACTCATCCGATAGAGGTCACAAGGCTCCAAACCACGTGAGGGGAAGGTTCCCAAAGGGGCAAGGCACTAAACCACCTGAAGGGAAGGTTCTCGAAGGGGGTTTCCGAAACCCTAGGCCCAACAACCCTATAAGAGGAAACCGAAAAGGGACCCAAAGGAGGTACGCCGACACCCACCATTACTTCTGTGAATACACTGTTCTGCCGGTCACTAACTTTGGCATCAGAGGACTAATCCCGGGGATACCTCCGGGCCTCTGCCTTCTCTGCTTGTGCAGGATTAGCTCGTAGGGGATTTCGGCAGTAACAATACCAATACTGTCAAATGACTTGAAAGAAATAATTTTTTTGACATCAAAACAAAAGATTATTTTGCCTCTCTTTTGGTTTTTAGTGATGTTCTATAACAATAAGATTTATGATATTTTTAGTTTTGAGTAAAACCTCGGCATTTAAAAGTCCAAAATCGTCCTTACAACCGAAAATTCAGTTTTTCTCTTGAGCTTGGGGTTGACTTTTTATTATTTTAGAGTTTAAATTTTAACTATTTTTATTGGATTCAAATAAGGGGGTATTTGCTTATTCATGAATAATATCTAAAGTTAATGGAATAACAAATATAATCATTTACTTAAATATTTGATATAAATATAAATAAGTGCGAAACCTGCTTCAATACCATTTCCAGACCAAGTGATCAAAGAAACGAGATTCGATTGGGTTTCTACGGGGATAAGTGAATTTATATTGGTGGTTCAACCAGGTTCAGGTCGAAACATGCAAGATAGTCGAGGTTGGGTTTAATCTCGGTTTCTTGCAAAACTGCAAGTTTTGATTTGAGTTCTTGAACCATGGTAGTGTGGATGATCTAGGCATTGCCAGTTGTTTTGGGATCATGCAGAAATATTTTATTTGTATTTTTGAATCCTATTGTTGAGCCTATTCTAACACAATAGAAGTTGAAGCTGGTGTTGAGGGCTAACCATATACATTGATAAAATGCTTGACTTAATAGTGGTAGATGATCTGCTTTTGTAGTTGGAACGAAGCCGAAGAATTCTATTGGAGTCTATCACACTTGATTAGAAGCACAAAATCTTATGTACAGAAAGTCTATTTTTTTTTTTTTTTTTTTTTTTTTTGTTTTGTTTTTTTAGGAAACAAAGGTCTAGTTATTGATTTGCTGATTCCCTATGTATGGAAGGGGCAACTAGATAATCGCTAACCCTTTATCCCAGACACTTTAGCTTGAGGTGAGGACCTCTAGTTTGATTAGGTAATGATGATATGGATGTTATGCCCACCACTTATCTTTGGGTGATTCTATTAATGTTGATTTGGTTTACATGAGTAAAATTATTCACTTGTTACTCCTAAGAGAAAACATTTTGATTTCCATGCAGTGTATTGGTTCATGTGAGCTATTTGAGTAAAAGGTAAATAAAATAACTACATTCGTTGAAAGGAGTACAAAATACTTGTATAAAAAAGTATATATATATGGTAGAGGGATAGATATGCTAGCGGGTTACATTGGAATTAGGAATGCTAGCGGGATATTAGCCATAGGATTTGTTCATCCTAAATATAACCGTTGGATTGAGAGAAGAGGTTTAAACCTTCAATCCACCACTGCTACACCTTATCTCTCCCCTAATTCTATCTCCACCATCGGTCTAACGATTCAAGCCACACCGGAACGTTGCTTCATCCATGCTGGAATGCTGCCTCAGACACGCCGGAAAGCAGCGTTCATAGGGTTTTGGATATTTTGGGATCATCCGATGCTCCCCTCCCCTCTACAATTGTTCTATGATGGTCTAACGATTCAAACCACACAGGAATGGTAGGTTGTGCTCTGCACTAACATTGCAGCTATTTAACAGGCCGCCTTTGCTGAGGTCTTGAAGATTAATCGTACATGTGTTTCAGACGTCGGGTAAAGGGTGTTGTGCTTTTTCCCTCTTGCAGGTTCCCTTCCGGACACGGAGCCATAGGAATGTAGGGAAAGGAAGGATGTAGTGGAATGGGCATCCTCTTGCTGCTCGGGTAAGACTTTATTCAGAACACATTTTTACTAACACAATTTTAATATGTTGGATTGGATTTCCGAATTCAGATGGGTGAAGGGTTTTGTGCTACTGCAGTGATAAAAACTTTCACCTATTCTTTATTTTGATTTCCCTTCTGTTTTCGCTCCTTCTCACAGAAGATTTGATGTAGAAAGTGACAAAGATTTAGAAATCTAAAAAAAATAATTGTAATAACAATAAAGGCACTACTAGAAAGGAAGATTTAGAAATCCAATTTTGAATCAAAACAAACTTTTAAAACTGACATTCTTTCACATAGTGAGGATGGGATTGCCATTGGCATCATGAAGGACAAGACGGAAATGAAAACTTAAGAGGCGAGGCTGGACCGTGAAGAGGATGTTGTCGCCGATGGTGACAGTGTAATTGCCCCCTAAGGAAAAAGCTTCGCTCCCGATGGTGAGAGGTCCAGGATTGGGAGCACAGAATTGGGGTCCGGCGAAAGAGAAGGGAGGGGGAGAGTGAACCGGAACCGGAACCGGAGGCAGATGGGGTAAGGCCGTAAGGGAGGTCGCGAGAGACAAAGACGAAGAGGAAGAAGACAGAGAGGAAGAAGGGGAAGGAAAGGAGTTTCAAGAGAGTGGCATACATAGATACATACACACTATATTTAATCAATGGCATAGATCTGATCTATCTAATCTAACGGCCAATAGATGCTAGCATTCCTAATACCTTTGTAACCCGCTAGCATTCCTGTCCTTTTTCCCTATCTATATAAATATATATATATATGTTATTGGTCTGTATTCATCTATTATGCTTTTCTTTTCTCCAGGATCTTAATTTGGCAGAGGCTGTTGTGAATAGATTACAGACAGTAGGATCAAGGTTCTGTGGAACAGCAGATCAGGCCCTCCCAAGATTAAGGGGAGCCCTTCCCCCAGGTTTTTGTTATGTTTGATTGTCACTTATGGTTATTCATATGGAACATCCCAAGGATGAAAAATATCATGCTGATTGTGAGCTGCAATATTATTTCAGATAAATCCACGCTCAGGGCTCTTGAGGAATTAGCTTCCCTCTGCAGCTACCTTAGAGTTTGGAGGATTGAGAAACATGTTTTCATAGACACCCTTATGCCACCTACAGAGGGTTATCACAGAGAGATATTTTTTCAGGTGAACGATCTTCAATTATCTTTGCTATTTCTGACATTAATAATGTCTACTCAGTAATTGATACTGTAAAGTAGAAAATTAGTTAATGGAATTCTTTGGGTTTGTTGTAATATGGGTATAAGGGTAATCTTGTCTTTTTCATATTTTTCTCTTACAAAGCTTAGCCTGTCTAAGTGACAGAAGTCATTCTCCCAATTCCATTATGGTACCAGAGGAAAGAATCTGTGTAGGGATCTGAACCCTAGAGCCACCACTGCCACCCTGCACCTAGTGCCTCCTCTCTCCCTCTAGATCTCCTTCCTTCCTTCCCATGACTTGACTCCTCTCTCTTGTGACTCGAGTCGCTCCCCTCTGTCGCCTCTCACTCTCTCTCTCTCTCTCTCGGTCAAGTCCCCCTCGGCTCGACCCTTTCTCATTTTATTGGATCACCCTCGGTGGTGAGTTCTTGGTCCCACCGAAGGCTCCTTTTCCCTTTTTTGGTGTGTCATTATGATATAAGAAACCTTCCTAGGTTTCAGATTTAAAAGCTTTGAATGCTTTGAGAATTTTGTTGATTTTTTGGTTGCACAAGTGATAAGCAGCCATGTCTGAGGATTCTATCATATCTACTATTGTGGAGATTGGAGGTTGTGGTTACATAGAGGCTTCCCACCTTTTCTCCCTATTCCATCAAGTTAGATGGGGGCAACTACCTGATGTGGTCTCATTCCTGCTTCTTTTCAATCGATTCCAATGGCTATTTTGGCTACCTTATAGGGGAATCTGAGAAGCCTATTGCTGCTGGTCCGTCTCAGAAGAAGCGGAGTTCTGACAATTCCCTGGTGATATCTTTCCTCATCAATATTCTAAGCCCTAATATTGCTAAGGGGGTACCATCTGTTAGACACTGCTGCCAATATCTAGACGGTTGCCAAAGAAATATATTTCCAAGTCGGCAATGATGGTCAAGTCAAGTGTATGAATTGCACAAAAAGATCCATGATTTCAAGCAGCAAAACATGACCTTATCCCAATACTACTGAGTTGAGGACTTTTTGGTAAGAATTGGATTTTTATGAGTTTCATCCCACATCTGCCATGGATACTACTAATTTCAAGAAGAGGGAAAATGAAATCCGTGTCTATGATTTCTTGGCAGGTCTTGACGTTGAGTTTGATCAAATACGTGCCCATGTCCCCTACCAAAAACCTTTCCCTTCTCTGGAGCAAGCTTATGCCAAGTTCAGTCAGAAGATATCAAGGAACCTGTAAGTGTAAATATTGTGGGAAGGAGCATCATGGCAAGGAATTATGTTGGAAACTGCATGGTCGCCCCACCAATTCTGGACGAGGTCGTGCCAAGTGCCAACCAGAGTCAAGCAAATAACAATGAGGTTTTTGATAATCCGCCAGCTGGTACCTGTTTCTGCCTTGTTCCATGATGAGATTTCTGGTACCAGTTTTGCCTTGTCCAATAATAACATCTTGATTCCTTGCAATGAGAAACAAATCGGGGAAGCTGTTTGTCAAATTTCCCTCTATGTAAATGAAAATTCCAGAACTTTACCCTCTTTCCATGTCCCAACATAAAGCTGCCACCTTCTTGAATTCTTGGGATCTATTGTGAATCAATCCCCCTCTACGCACCCCGAGCATAATGGCAGATTTACCTTCTGTTTCCATCCTCCTAGTTCCACTAATCCAGACTTCGCAGTTGCACTTGCTTCAATGAAATGGTGTTCATCACCCATACTGGTATCATACCCAAACCACCTTTCTCTTTGCCCAACAGACCTGCCCCCACAGTCCCTGGTGGTACCTCCATTTATCACTTTCCGTGCCATAATAAATCTCTCTGCAGCATTTTATGCTTCTTTCATTGAAGCTAAAGATGAGTTATAAATTGGGAAGTTACAAAGTAAAAGCTTCAACAAGGTAAGCTTCCCCTCTCTGGATACGTACTTTGCTTTCCACCTGGATAATCTCCTGTGTCTTTTACACTACTGTTTCCCATAAAGCTCTAGATTTGTGTGTGGTCCCCAACTGCTTCTCCAAAGTTGGTGGTGAGCCCACTCGTACATCCACATGAATGACCTCTCTTGCTCTTTTGTTCAGTTTGAAACCTGTCAAAGCTTTGGATAACAAAGGAATACATCTAAATGCCAAATCTGTTCCTAAGAATGCCCACAAAAGAGTAGAGGAATCATCTAGGAACTGCAGCAATGGGACCCTTGGATTTGGGTTACTAATTGAAAACCCATAATACATTCCTCCACTCCATTCTTAAGAGGACAGCACAAATACCTCAGGAAACAAATAAACAGAAAGTCTGAAAATTTCACCTTGCTTCAACCCCCTTGGTCTCCTGAAGAGCCCCATAGATTCTTAGACTGAACAAAATATTCTAGCACTAGAGGAGCAGATTTATTATCCAACCTCACCACTTACTCTCTCACCCATCCATACCAATCTTGCATAACATGCCCGTAATCTAGGAAATCCTGTCGTAGGTGATCATATGGTTTTTCGATGTTGATGTTGCATAAAATGCAGCCCCTTCTTATTTTGAGCATCCGCCATTTCATTTACATGAAGAGCCTCATCCAATCTGTGCCTAACATCCATGAAAGCCCGCACTTGATTAATATTACGGTCGCCGCTATGTGGTTTAAGGCCAGGCGAAACATATGACTGGACCAGAGTTTGGCTATGGTATTTTTCCTTTTTCCACGAGGTCGCTGGAGCTCTGGTGGGTTGACGGCGTGTGTGCCTAACTTTACCCTTTTTTTCCTGGTGGAAAATGTTGGAATTTAGAAAAATCCATTGGTGATATTCGATGCCTCAGGCGCCTAAAGCTCTTTCCGCCTTTCCTTTGGGAATCATGTACTCTGTCATCCTTGTTGCATTTCAGTCCTGTTTATGTGTATGCCCGACGGTCGCCTCTATACGGTTTAAGGCCTTGCGAAATATGACTGGACCAGAGTTTGGCTATGGTATTTTTCCATTTTCCACAAGGTCCCCTGAGCTCTGGTGGGTTGACGGCCTATGTGCCTAAGTTTACCCTTTTCTTCCTTGGGGAAAATGTTGGAATTTGGAAAATCCATTGGTGTTATTCCATGCCGTGGCACCTGTGAAAACAAAAGTACAGAATACCCTTGGGAATACGGAACCTTAATCACCACTATGTCACGATCTTTTACTTGCTCCAACTCTTCGCTTAACCTAGGCACTTCCTTTGCATCCAAGATAGATTTACCTAAATGAAATAAACTACCTCCCTAAAGACCAGATCATCCATCCTACCAACTATCCTTTTCTCAATCCATACACTATCTTTCTCGAAGCCAGAGCCTTTGTTTCTAAAACCATCAAGTCTCTCATCCATCCAAAGAAAACTCCTCCCCTTAAGGAGTGTGTACAGGCTTCAAGATTTGATTAGTATCAAACACTTGCTACTAGCCAAGAGCAGCTCTTTATCTTAGAGCTATCTCTTGAGTTCCCTCGTTAGTGGATTGACCAAGGATACACGCACCTCCATTTTGGTGCCATCGAATTAGCCTTGACCTTCCAATGCAAAAAAGGCCTCCTAGTTTCTCAAGGATTGCTCTCCTTAACAGCCATTTCAAGCAATACAACTATGTAGTCATAGCAACCACTCAGACCAGCCTCAATGTTGTCATAGTGTTTCTCACCATGTAGCCGAATTTCAATATGCCATAATCATATCAACACCTGACAACTGCGTTAAAGGTCCATGTCACACCCTGCCTCCAATAAGTCAAGGTATGCGGTACTAGACACCTTACCGTATCCAGTCAGCCTGTTTCTCCAGGATTTATACTAGGAAAGCAAAATCATAACACCACAACTACACTACTAAAGATCATGAGTCATATGTACAACAGTCCATTAGTAAGATATACTACATATTCTCTAGTGTCTGCTAAGTGATAGAACATATTTACAATTTTCCAGATGAGATTAGCATACCTCCCAAAACAAATATTTACACAATTCTCATTACCTCAGTAGTATGCTATATACATCAGAGTATATGATCCAATGGAAATATAAACGCAAAATGAAATCTGATATATCCATCCTAATCCTCAGATGAACTAGCATCCGTAGGCACAGTCATCGCATCAACATTCAGGTCCATGGTTGGTTTCATCCTCTGAAATATTGGCAAAAAAATCCATAGCCACTGTCGCATGATCAGAGCTGGTAGAAGGCAAAACATCGGCCTTGTCATCTAGAAGAAGTAAGTAAAGAGGGGTGAGCACGTCATGCTTACTGAGGGGGTGGGGCAAGCAAGCAAACACAGTACAAATGATGCAATGCATGCTCCACACCTTATATGATGCTCATGGATTCATTTAACGTTACACTACTTCCTAGTCCATTACTAAGTCTGAAATAGTGGTGTAGTGCTACGCAACGTAGGTGGTATCCCCTTCTCAGTACGTCGGGCCTCAGGGATACAAGCTAGTTGTAGGCAGGAGTCAGCCAGTCCTAGAAAGAACCTTGGGCCCCCGGCTAATCCATAGGTTAGTAACCCAGGCAATCAAGTGTATAGTACGTCGTACCCTGCTGCTATCCATCTCTAGGTACAGTACGTCGTACCACGGAAGTGTACTACTGATCAGGCAGCCACAGGTCGGGATTAGTCAGTACCTATCCCCCTACTGACAAGGGGTTGTAGCACTCGAGTGGTGATAATCTTAGCCCACAAAATTCTACATGATGAAATACAACCTTCACCAATCACATCACACAAATAAATGTCGAGCATCTATCAGTGTCTCGTCTTATCTGTCTTACCATTTCAATTCCAGTTTCACTAGATCAGTAACAACATAATAATAATAATAAATATAATAATATGCACACAGAAAAATGCATGAGTTACAAGCAGAAATTAAAATAAATAAACACTCCGTAAAATAAGTCAGGGCACCCACTCACCATGGTGTCCAATCTCCTGGAATCCGGATTCTTGATTCAAATTTACGTCTTCACCGCAGCTTATATTTCCTATTACACAATATAAATTATTTTAGAATGAAAATCCTACAATCCTACCCCCAACTTGATCAATTAACATCACCTTACATCTTCAAATTTTAATTCGGTAACTGGCTTTCCTCCACTACACAGTCTGGGTGGGTTTCCAATTTCCCCCACTGATAGGGTAACTTGAGAGGAAACCACTAGTGGGTCTCACACTTGGGTAGGATATCCCAAAAACCACATGGACCATCCTCACAGTCTCACTGAGCCCCATACACTGTTCCATCACTCCTACTAGACTCTGTCTCTATCAAAACACAGGTGCACATACCCTAATGGGGTGTGCAGGGCTTGCTGGCCATCACAACCCTTCAGTAAGGTTCTGAAACCCAAACCGGCAGGTTGGCTGGGCAGCAACTGGCTGGCCGGTCGACACCTGCCGGCTCCCCTGTTTTCTGCAGTATTTCATTCTGCCCACTCTGCTGAACATTGATTTGGTCTACTTGGGGTTTCATCTCCTCTCTGTAATCCAAATTGATCATATGATATTAGGTCTTAATACCTAGGTAAGGTCTCCCACTGACCCATTTCTGGGTTCGAATTGGTAACCTTTAAGCTTATACAGTCAATTTCTGCAGAAATTTCAGGGTTTAACCTAGATTTAGGGATTTCTGCAGAATTGAATCACTTTCCCCCATTTAACCACTTAATTGAGGTTGAATACAGGTGGTTGTAGTCTTAGAAATAATATTCCAAACCAAATTATGCTTATAACAGAATTCCTATAAAGAATTAAATGAAATTCTGCTAAAAATCCCAATCCAATAACAATTAAAATTCTGCCCTAAGTTATTTGGCAGAGCTGCACTCCATCAACCATAATTCAGTCCCAATTTCATGCATTGCTACTAAATTGATAGGAACACTAGGTTCTAGGGTTTGATAGGGACAGAGTTCCTACCAATTGGATCCCCAGTATCCCACTTAAATTGGGGCTTTTCCTACTGGGCAGTTAAGCAGCTCCCAGGATTCCCCTGGCTGCCTCCAATTGGCATAAACCCTAACCCTAGATACCCAATAAATTTCAAATACCCAAACTAACCCTGCAGTAGTAGTTGGTTCACTCGCCTGTGGGCAGTTCTGTTCTAACAACAGCCTGAGGTGAGTCAATTCCTTCCTAACTTCTTCTTCTACCTTCTCCTCTCTTCTTCTCCTTCTCTTTTCTTCCTTCTTTCCTCTCCTGTTGCAGCAAACGATTTCTTTAGGGTGTAAGGTACCCTTAAACCCTTAAGTCTTTCTTTTATATTGCTGCCCAAACAGACCGTAGTGTCTGTTTGGCTGGCTCCATTTATAACTTAATGTATTTAATTTAAATTAATATTTGATATCTCAACTTGGGGAATTCTGTTCTCCAAGGTATAGGGTTTTTTAGGACCATCAAAAACACCTTTATATAGGGTGAGAGTATGAACAACTGGGCTGCAGAGCTGTGGGCCTCACAACCAAAACCTTAAAATTCTGCATTCTGTCAGCTCAACCGGCTGGCTGGTTTGGACCTGTCGGTTGGTAGCATTTTGTGATCCATTTGACCTGTCTATCCTTCCCCTCTGTGCCTGATCCCTTATAAATTAAAATATACCTATTTCCCCACACTTCTTGGTGAGTCCTCCAGTGGTGCTGGCAGGCTGAGCATGAACAGGTGGGGTCATTCTTGCCTTCTTGGCATTCCACAGCTGCCAACCATGCCAATACTGCTTTCCTCTGCTCTGCATTCTTTCCTGTTCACAAGATAGGGGTAAAATCAGATTAGGGTGTTACAGCCCAAGTCCAGATTACCAGTGTTACATTCGACCTTGCACTATCAAATGGCCTATCGGCTCCAGAATCAAGCTTTCTACCTTGTAACCAGCCATTCAGAAGATTCTCTCTTCGTGATGGTTGATTCTGATCAACAAACCAGCTGCTCTCATGTCCCCAAGTAGATCCCCTGAGAAGAACTCCTAATGCTCCTACATCAGAGATGGATCACAGCTTATGAGCAACCCCTGCAAGAACCTGCAGAACAAGTGGTTTTTGCGTTCATGACAGATCCCAGTAGTTCTACCAGTACTGAAACTTCCTGTTCCGTGTTCCCTACGTAGTTTAGCATTCTTGAGAAGGTCCCCATCAGGCAATTCAGTCCCTCGGGCTCTCCAGTTTATAAATTTGAAGATGCAGACGGCCACAAGTATTTTGATATCTCTGAATTTTCTTCCTACGCAGCTTTCTCAGATGAAGAAGAGCTCCAAGAATTGTAGGCTATTTCAGTGAAGAAGCAAGATACCACTTCTTTGTCCGATATAGTGATTCCCCAAAACAGAGATCTAAGTTTCCTCCACCATCATGCAAGCCACCCCCGCCGCCACAGCAACCATCACCAGTGGTTCCCCATGTTGTGTGCTCACCCCAGGCTCAAGCTCTTCAACTCCCTTACAGAATTCCCCAGGTCCTGCTGACTATGAAGATATTTTACATGCGGACCATAGTCTAATATTTATAGATCATACCGGACTTCAAACCATTACAATTACAGATATGTGGGTCAACGCTAATTGGTTTATAATCTTTCAAGTTGTCAGCAGAATATGATCCACAGATGTAGCATCTACATTATTTGAAGCTACATCCTCATAAGAACCATGAAACAGGTTTGCCTTCCCCCCCCCCCCCCTCTCCCAAGAGGATAAAAAAAAAAAAGAAGAGATCTAGTCTCTTATACATTTCTATTATGAAGCCATGAAACCCTTAATTTTCCTAACCACCTGCGCACTTCCTTGAACTCGAAGGACCTTTCCAGCCAATCCCCCACACTCTTCTGAAATGTTTTTGAACTTCACACCATCAAAGTTTGGCTTAAACCTTACCATCTCCTTGTTATTTTTCACTGTAAAACTTGCCACATCCTCCCTTGTCTCCCATTCATCCCCAACTTTTCTCACTGCCACCTTAGCTTCATTGTGTTTAGCTTCTGCCTGACATGTTTATTTTATTTCCCTCCTTCAACCTTATGGCCTAGAACTTTGTCCTCACCTAATCTCCTTCATTCCACACATCTTAATGTTCCACCTTTCCAAACCCCCTCCCTCTTTGTCCAACCTATCCAATCTTTTAATGATCTCTTCCAAACTTGTTCCTCTCATCTAAATAACCTACTTCTTTGTTTCATCTCAATTTCTTTTTTTGTGCCTTAAGTTTTTCACAGAACATGTAACTTGCCTTCAATTCCACTTGAACCTCCCCCCACTACTCAGTTCTTTCAATGAAGTTGGGAACCTCAAACCACATGTTTTCAAACTTAAATGGAGCTGAACAATTTTAGGGGTTTTCCACTTAAATATTTGCAGTCTTCCTTCAATTGTGTTGTCACATGATTTCTAGGTTTTTGATTTATGAGCTACTTCTCTTAATTTTTCACGCACTACTTGCTGGAGAAGTTTGATAAATTTTTGGGGAGTTGATTGCTAATTCCTCCCCCCAGGCCATTGATTAGTATAATGTCAGAAACATTTCAGTATGACTTTTCATTCATGATATATATGTAGATGTGAAAGAAAGATCTATTAACTTTATTCAGCCTCCTTAGTGGATGTAAATGTCTCCAAGAGAATCTTGGGACAGGTCAACCAAAGTCTTTGAATTGTTACCGATCCATCAAAAGAGACAAGTGCAGATCCTCAGACTTGGTTGTGATGTTTACAATATGATCTCAGATTCTGCCTCAATATCTCTTCTTGTACTGACAATAATTGCTTCAGTCCCCTTTCTGACATCCAGCCCAATGTTGGATGTTGAAGTCCTAAATTAGCTGTTGACAGAAAAATTGGGGAGAATGCATGAGTGATCTAATTAATCACCAAGCCCTCTATTTATAATAAGCAAAGTTGAGTCATAACAGGAGTAAAGTCCTAACCCAACTAGGAGTACAAGTCCTAATCCAAATAGGAGTCATAACCCAAACAGGAGTAGAAGTCATAACTCAATTACAAATACCCTCCCCCATCCAACCGCCAACTCTAAATAGGGTCGGTGGAGGGGGAAAATCCCCATAGTGCCCCTGTTGCACACATATCCTATATTCTGACGCTCCCCCTCAAGTTGGGGCATAAATATCGCACATGCCCAACTTGACTAAACAAGAATGAAACATCTTCCCAACTAAACCCTTAGTGAATACATCGGCTAATTGATCTTCAGACTTCGCAAAGGGTACACAAATCAAGCCAGCATCTAGCTTCTCTTTGATGAAATGTCTGTCAATCTCCACATATTTGGTACGGTCATGCTGTACTGATTGTAGGCAATACTGATAGCGTCCTTGTTATCACAGTAGAGCATCATAGGAAGAAAAACAGGCACACCAATATCTTCTAATACTGTGCGTAACCACAAGTCACAAATCCTTTATGCCATAGCACGAAACTCTGCTTCAACACTAGAACAAGCTACCACATTTTGCTTATTGCTACGCCATGTGACAAGATTCCCACCCACAAAGGTACAATAATTTGAGATAGGCTTTCTATTAGGAGATCCAATCCAATCAGCATGTGTATAGTCTTCAATTTTGAGAGCAGATTTCAAGTACCTTAGGATATGCAGGACTGCTTCCATATGGGAGGAATAGGGATCGGGTATAAACTGACTCACCAAACTGACAACCACAGCAATATCAGGCCGAGTATGGGAGAGATAGATCAGTTTGCCTACCAACCATTGGTAACGCCCTTTGTCGATAGATTCACCCTCCTTTTCATTGAGCCTTGTGCTAGCTTTCATATGTGTATCAGAAGGACGACAGCCCAATAAACCAGTCTCTAACAATAGATCAATGATGTACTTCCTCTGGGATAGAAAGATGCCTTTAGAAGATCGAGCAACTTCAATCCCAAGAAAGTACCTTGGCTTCCCAAGATCCGTTATTTCAAACTCTCGACCATCTCAAGTCCTTAAGGCGACCAATCTCAGCACTGTCATTTTCTGTCACCACAATGAAATCCAATAGACGATGAGAATAGTAATTTTATCACCAGACCTCTTTATGAAAAATGTGTGATCAGCATTGCTTAGCTTATACCCCACAGATGTCATTACCTTGTGAAATCTCCCAAACCATGCTCTAATAAATTACATTATCTTTTCTTATTACCGTATCTTAATTTGGTTGGTTTTTTTTTTTTTTTTTTTTTCCAGATATACTTCAATATTGGATCATCTACCGAAGAAGTTCTGCTTGCTGTTGGAGGTCGCTATGATCATTTGCTTCATCAAATGTGGGATAATAATTCTGTAGGTTATGCATGAAAAACTTCTATTTGTTGCTACTTTTTTATGTTGCAGCAGTCTATCCATCTATTACTGAATTTCACAAATTAGAGTTTTCAATCCATATAGTAATAATTTGATTCATGAAAGTAGAGCTGTTGGCAGCTCATGTACTTTTGCTAACTCCCTGTACTTGGTAATATATTGGATAATGCATAGGCTGAATTTTGTGTTATGTAAATGTGTGCATACTTAATCACGTGACTACTCATATATTTAATTGATTCATTGTTTCCCTGTTTTTGAAAATTAAGTAACATTAAAATAATCCCTTCTTTTCTTTTTGTGAATCAAAAAATGGAGGGAGATCCCAGGAAACAACAATATGCCCATTCCTTGGAGAATTATTATAGCGGGAGTAGACAGGTGAAAGTTTGTTCTTAATGTCAAAAGAGATGGTTTCCCAAATTCGTTGCGAAGACTGAAACTGAAAGTAAATATGGATTAAGGGATTGGGCAATACCATAAAGGTGTAAAAAAATAATATATAAATGGTGCTCACCCTCCTGTAAGTTGGCTATGGAATTGGTCCCAAAGATTGGATGTGGATATTTATATTTCTTCATTTTTGAAAACCTGTATAAAATCCTATATGAAAACAAATTCTCAGGAGCTGCTCCTTGTCTTTGTGATAAACCCGTTAGTTACTCCTTTTCCTAAACTACGCAACTTGTTGGAAAGTTAATTTTCTTCTTAAGATGCAGATGTAGAAGCTATGAGGAATTAATGGCTTTGGAAATAATTTGTAGTTGTTGCAATAACGTTTTTTAGGGAAGTTGTTAGATGCCAAAGAGGTCCTTATGTCCTTTAAGGGTTTAATTGTCCTTGTAATATTCTAGAACTTACTCTCCGTTAGTATAAATAAAGGGCACTGGTGACATATTAGACACAAGTAATTACCCCATCCAACATAGTATCAAAGCCTTTGGATCTAAAACGCTAAGGGTTTCTTCTCCTCTCCATCTCTCTCTCTCTTTCTCAATTTTCTCTCTCCCACCGTTTCCATCTCTCCTTTTCTTCTAGTGCCTCTCTGCTTCCTCCTCCTCTCTCGATGGTAGTCTCTTAAACCACCAAGAGAGCCACTAGGTTCTCTACTCCACTTCCCTGACTCTCAGACTCCCTTCTTCAATAATCTGAGAGATCCAACTCTTCATCTTCATCGATTTCCAATGTTTGTTTATTTTTTTTACCTTAAATCAAATTTTTTATGTTAGGGTACTTTTTCCTTATAGATGAATTGATTGTCTTGATGTTGGTTACGTCTGGTGCTATTGATTCTTGTAGTGGTATGTACTAGCCACTTTACCGTTTTTGGACTCCATTCTAGAGCTATCCCCAATAACAATTTTTCAATGTTTTTACCCTTTATTGCTTTTTGGGCTTTCAGGGTTTTTTCTACTTTTTTGTGTTTTTTGGTGCTTCTTCTACTTCCAGCTGCTACCTCTTCCTTAGCGCAACTCCCTAGAGTTGCAACCATGTCTACTAGCTCTTCTACTTCCACTGGTGGAGACACCTTGGCTCTTCCCATTTTTCCTCCCTGTGCTATTAAGCTTGATGGTATAACTACCTTATTTGGTCAAGCACGATCTATATCTCAATTAAGTCCCTTGGCTATTATGGGTACCTCACAGGAACCTCGAAGCATCCAACCACAGGTCCTGAGATTGACAATTGGGAGTGTGCCAACTCTCTTTTTATGGCCTTCCTTGTCAACTCTATGCAGCCACAACTTTCACATGCCTATCTCCTTAACTTTTCCGAAGATCTAAAAGCTTGTCCAGGATCTTTGTTCCCAGGCGGGGAATGATGCTCAGGTCTTTGAACTGTGCTAGAAGGTTCAAGACCTGAGGTAGAGAGGGTTCACATTGTCATAGTATTACTATAAGTTGAGTACATTATGGACTGAGCTGGACTTCTATAAGGAGTATACTTCTTCCACTCCTCCTGATGTCACCAGCTTTCATAAACGAGAGGATAAGATTCAGGTCTATGACTTCCTGGCAAAATTGAATGTGGACTTGATCAGTTGTGGTCCCAGGTTCTGAGTCGTACTCCCTTTCCTACCTCAGATCAAGCGTAAGTTGTGATCCAACATGAGGACAGTCATCGACTCATCGTACCAATATGCTCCCACATCTTATTGCCACTCCCATTGAGAAATCTACACAATAAGAGAAGAGCCAACATCCTCCGTGCATCAACAAGAGAAGAGCCAGCATCTCCCCCCAACTTATGATTCTGCTCAATAGGAGAACTTGCAGGTTTGCAGCCTAACATTCCCGTCTCTTTCAATAGGTCTAGGATAAACATCCTTTGGCATATATTTATGCCCTTCTTGGATCTAGACACTTTAATCCCCAGGAAGTACTTTAAGGGTTTTAGATCTTTGATTTTAAACTGTTAGGCTAAGTAGTTATTTAGCTTGGCTATCTCATCCCTGTCATCACCAGTTACCACAATGTCATCAATATAGACAATTAGGGCTGTAATGGTGTCATTACCACGCTTAGTGAATAGAGTGTGGTCAGCCTGACTTTGGGAATAGCCATTATGAAGAACGGCTTGTCTGAACCTTTCAAATCAGGCATTTGGAGATTGTTTAAGACCATATAGAGCCTTCTTGAGAAGACACTTTTCCTGTATGAAGAGAACTTAAAGCTAAGAGAAGTTTGCATATACACCTCTTCTTCTAAGTCTCCATGTAGGAAGGCATTCTTCACGTCCAATTGATACAATGGTCAATCCTTATTCGCTATCAGAGACAAAAGGATCCTTATGGTATTATCCTTAGCCATAGGAGCAAATGTCTCCTGATAGTCAATCCCATACACTTGACTATACCCTTTTGCCACCAGCCTTGCCTTATACCTCTCAATAGTACCATCTGACCGGTACATGATTTTGTAGACTCACTTGCATCCAACTGGAGTTCTTCCCATTGGAAGGTTAACCAATTTCCAGGTACACATTTTCTCAAGGGCTATCATTTCCTTAGTCATGGCTTGCTTCCACTTAGGATTAGACTTAGCTTCAGAAACATTCTTAGGAATAGAAACAGATGAGAGAGCAATAGTAAATGCAACACCTGTAGGGGAGAGAGTCATAAGAAACAAACTAGGCTATAGGATTAGTACAAATTCTCTTTTCCTTCCTAATAGTAATAGGAAGATCCAACTCTGATGAGGAAGGAAGGATATTACCTGACTGAGGAGGGTGGATCTCAGGAGTTGGATTCAAAGAGGACTCTTAGTAGGTCCTTTTGTTCCTCCTTGTGTATGCAGTGGTCACCTTTTCATTACCTGAACTTGAACCACGTCTTGAATGATCTCTTGAATGATCACCAACATCAATAATATCCACCTCTTTGTGTTTCCCAATGTTAGGCATAAAAGGAGAGATAGGCAATGAGGAAAGAAAATGGATGTCATCAGTAGGCTTTTCACTTCCATTATTCTCCCCCTAAAAAGGATGCTAATGAGGTGCAAAAAAAGGAGTAGACTCAAGGAAAGTGACATCCTTAAAGAAAAGCCTTCGTCTGGAAGGAGGATTAGCACCTGTAACCATTGATAGTGGAAGAATAGCCAAGAAAGATACATTTAAGAGCCTTAGGGTCAAGCTTAGTCTGAGTAAGACTTATTAACATCGACATAACAGACACATCCAAACACTTTGGGGGGAAGAGAGAAAAAGGAAGACTTAGGAGACACGGTGTCCAAGGGAGCCAAGAAGTTTTGTTGGCATACGGTTGATCAAAAAGTATCAGTTAGGAGAGCATCAGACCAAAGGTTTTTAGAAACATGCATGCCAAAAAGAAGACTCCTACTGACTTCCAGCAAATGACGATTTTTTCTCTCAGCTACCCCATTTTGTTGGGGTGTATCAACACAAGCTAGCTGACGGATAATGCCATTATCCGTAAAAAAGTCTTGAAGACCACCATACATATACTCCCCACCCTTTTTCAGAATGAACAATTTTAATCTTGGTGTCAAACTGTGTACATATCATATGATAACAATTCTTAAAGGCATCATACACATCACTCTTGTGCTTCATCAAAACAGTCCAAGAAGCACGGAAAAAATCATTAAAAAATGAAACAAAGTAGAGAAAACCAATTAAAGAAGTAGTAGAAGGACCCCAAACATCAGAGTGCACAATGTGAAAAGGAACAGTCGATCTATTACCATGATAAGAATAAGAAGAACGACAATGTTCGGAAAAAATACATGGTTCACAATGAAAGACATGGGAACTAAGAAAAGAAGTAAATAAATGAGGTAATTGTTTCCTTATAACAACAAAAGATGGATGTCCTAAACGTTGGTGCCACAACATCACGGAATCCACAAAACTGCTATCAGTATGTCCAGACACATAGGACTGAGCTATAGCCAAAAAAGGTGATTGAGGTTCAAGTAGGTAGAGCCCTTTCTCCTGACGCCCACTGCTAATAATCCTCTTCGTCACTAAATCTTAAAAGAGACAATGAGAAGGAAAAAAGGTTACACAACAGTTTAAGGATTTTGTTAGGTGACTCATAGATAAGAGTTAGTGGCAAGGTTAGGAACGTGAAAAACAGAATCAAGTGAAATGGAAGAAGTAATAGGAATGCTACCTTTACCAAAAATGGAGGAAAGGGAGCCATCGGCAACCCTGACCTTATCTCTTCCAAAACAAATAGAGTACGTATCATAATAATGGGACGTACCACTCATATGATCCATAGCACTAGAATCAATAACCCAAGATGGAGCTGTGGAAGGAGCAGATAAGGAAACCTGCAAGGCTGAAGCTTAGGAATCTGGCGCTGTAAGTGAAGAAGATGATGAGCCCCCCAGTTGTGACATGACCCTACGGAATGCTACAATATCCTCTCTAGTAAGGGAACTGTGCTCTGCCTGTATGCTAGAAGCAGACCTTGTAGAGCAGTGTTAGCCTGAACACTGTGGGCTCTAGCTCCCCCTCTATGGCCACCATGAGCACCACTAAATCCACCACACATATTAGGAGGACGGCTATGAGGAACCTAACATCTCTCTTTGGTGTGCCCAGTTTCCCACAATGATCACATCGTCTGTCATCTCCACGAGGTGGCTGTTGACCTCGGCCACCACCACACCAATCTCTCTGAGAGCTAGTAGTAAGAGTTGATCGCTCAAGAGGAGCGGCAGGTTCCATGTCCATCCCCGCCTGGTCTCCTCACTCTGCAGATAGCTACACACTTCATCAAGGGATGGAAGAGTAGACCGGTCCAAGATTTGTATCCGGATTGGCTCATACTCGGGATTCAACCTACCAAGTAAGATAAGAACACGTTCCTTTTCAAGTGTTTGATAAACCTTAGCTTCATCTTCAGGATTGGACAATTGGAGGTCCCTATAGTGATCATGCTCTTCCCAAAGACTAATGACAGTGTTGTACTCAGAAATGGTCCTATCCTTTTGCTTCATGGCAATGACCTTTTGGAGTAGTTGATAAACTTTGGCTTAGTCACTTACACGGTCAAGTTTTAGTAACATTGTCCCAAATATCCTTGGCAGTCTCTTTCCTCAGTAACCTTCTTCCAATCTCACGTTTCATAGAAAAAATCAGTCATGTCATAACAGTGGAGTTTTCAATCTCCCACTTTGGATATGTTGGGTCATTTGGATTAGGAGCCTTAATCGTACCTGTGACATACTCGAGGTTTCCCCTACTCCATAAGGAAAGCTTCACTAAATGAGGCCAATCCAAGTAATTTGGTTGTCCAACTTCACAATAGAAATCTGAGTATGTGGCTTATCAAGAGCCATAAGGGTAGGATGAGTAGAACCACTCGATGCACTGGTTGAAATGTCTCCAAAGAAGGGCCCAAGTCCACTATCATCCAACATATTGTAGAGAAAGGGTCACACACAAGCTGGGGAGTACACACTCTGCCCAAATTTGCCTTCACAGATACTCAAATATAAACCCAACAAGGGGTAAACACACATTATCGAAGGAAAAACAGATCAAGGCACACTTCAGGGCAAACAAGTTAGGACATAATACTTTAAGAGTCCCAACCAATACATCTCACAAGCTAACATGGCTAGAATCTATCACAAATGCATTTTGGAAGCAAATAAGAAGAAAAACAGGGGAGGCTTTACCTTCCAACCTGTATAAAAATGAGCTGTTTTCTCACAACTCATTCCCCCTAGGACCGAGTGCTAGAAGCTTGGCAGGGAGACCTTGGGCGATCCAAATGGTGTATACCTCACCTCCAAAGGTTGCCGGATGAGAGAGGAGGAGGAATCCCAAAGGGGAGCTGGTGGTAGTCGTAAAAAACTGGATTTTGTGGTTGTGAAGTCCAAACAGCTTCAACCTTCTAGTTCTTCACATACAAACTCCTCTTGGGTTAGCCTTGACCTTCCTTTAAGCTCATCCCATAAATTCTTCAAGTTGTTTCACATAGTGATCTCTTTCTTGGAACCCTTTTGTAACCTAGGGTTCCAAAGAGAGGAAATAGAATCCGACTCTCAAACCAAGATCTTGTGCTCCGATACCAAGTTAGAATATGTAGATGGAGAAGAACAATGAGATGAGAGATGAAGAAGGAGATGGAAAAGTAGAAGCGGAAGAAGGAGAGAAATCGATGGTATGGTAGAATAGTGTGTAATGAGTAAAATCTCACTAACACCTATATATTACTTCACTAACATATTTACAAGTAATTACACATACCTCTAACCTCCCTAAGGAGGGAAAAAGTAAAACATATCATGATAAGTTACTAAACTACCCTTAGAGCAACATAACTAATATCTCTAACATCACTGTGCCTTTTGTCCCCAGTAGTGAACAGCTGGTTGATGTATTACTAAAGGTCTTAGTAGTAAGATGTTTCATCCTATATCTGCAAGTTGGGGCCATATGTGATATCTATGCACCAGCTTGAGGGGTAATGTTATAATAATAGGTTTTAGAAAAGTTGTTAGATTCCAAACAGGTCTAATGGTCTTTGTATTATTCTGAAACTTTCTCTCTGTTACTATAAATAAAGAGAGCTGGTGTCATGTTAGACATCAATTACCTCATCCAACAGTATTTTCAATTGTCTTACACAATCCATCCCAACCATGCAATCTTACACATTCCATCCTCATTTTGCAAACATACTAAACACCATGTCTTTGGCTGTAAGTTAATGTGCATATAAATGGTTCATACTTCATAGTTGATTCTTTTTTTTAGTGCAGTCTACTTCGGTTGCGCATGTGTTCCTTACTTTTTATCCATGCTTATTACTGTTTACAATGCAAACAACAAAAGATTCAGTTCTATTGTGACTGGATGCCCCAGATCTTCCTAATGGAGGATAAAAGTTATCAATATTAGGCAAAAGAGAACGATTTAATAGTAAACAGCCCAGTTTTCTTCTCTCCCACCCTGCTTGCTTCCAAATTCTTAATTTTTCTCCTGGAGGCCTGAGGGGAATGGGATTTCTTTAGTGTTTTTCTGTAGATCTACTTCTACTTTTACCCTAAGATAAGGGCATTTTGTAAATTGGGCAGCCAACACTCTTCCCCTCCCAAACATTGAAGTAGGGAAGTCAATGGGCCGGGTTGGGGTGGGTATTTTTAAAACCCAAAAACCCAGCCCAACCCTAAGGTTTCTCAACTCAATTCAAGCCTTGCCCAGCCCTAGGTCGGGCTGGGATATCTCAGCCCCGGCCCAACCGTCGGGTTTACCCCAACCCAACCTAGCCCAGCCTTGATGGACCCTGATTCGGCCTGGCTTAAGCCAATCCATCCCAGCTTAGTACTATTGGTTACGTGGTTGCTTGATCTTGATGCATTGTAGAGGCTACAGGCCAAAGTTTTCGCATATATGTAGATTGTGGAAAACAAAGGACTTTTTGTGGGCATTTTTCTAAGTACCCATTTATTAGCATGTTTATATAATTATAAACTTAATATGTATGATAGAGTTGGATTGGGTCGGGTCGGGTCGGGTCGAGACCCGTCGGGCTTGAAATTTCTCAACCCTAGCCCACCCTATGGGCTGAAATCTCAACCCAAGCCCTCTTCAGGCTCAGGGCAGGTTAGGGTGGGTTCAAGCTGACCGGCTATTTTGACACCCTTACATTGAAGTGTTAAATTCTTATTTGGACTTGTCTATAGAGCCATTGGCTAGCTGGCATGATTTCCTAAAACCACCCCAAATAGTCCAAAAGTGAGACCTTCTTCACTTCTTTTGGAATTGCTCTTGACCATTATATATGTGCTAGTCTCAAAAAGAGACTAAAATCATTCTATATGTGCACTTTTCATGGTTTAAAATTTTATTGAAATTTTAAAAGAAAAAATATTTCAAAAATATTTCCTTGAGAGGGAACTGGGGGTGGAAAATAAAATATTTCCTGTCACTTAATTTTCCCTTTGATTATAAACTTAGCTAAATTAACAATATATTGGTGGGAACTTTCTATGGAGCGTTTGGCTACCTGACAGCCTGACATGACGCTCTGAAACATTTCCAAATTCTCCTCCCAAAAGTGAGACCTTTCACTTCACCTCACTCAGAGTTGAAGTTAGTCCTTCTGTACATGCACTTTAAATGGTTCAAATTTCACCACTTAATTTTTTTCCCAATATTTTTCTATTTTTTTCCGAGGTTTGCAAAATTAGATCATGGGTCACATTTTTATTGTTTTAAAATTTGATATTATTATCTCATTCAATAATTTGGAAAAAACAAACACTGGTGATATTTTTCTGCCACACTTCACCTTCTTTTTTTTTCTTCTTTTGTTTTTTTTGTTCTTAAAAATTGTATGAGGTTGGTAAGTTGGTTGAATTTTCAACAGTATTATGCTTTTATATTGGTCTTTTTGTTATGTGTTCAAATGTGCCATTTATATTTGTCTGTAATTCTCTGTTGTCTTGGCCTAGAAATCAAATCCACCAGGTGCTGTTGGGACCAGCCTTGCTCTAGAGTCAGTCATTCAGCACTCTTCTGTGGAGATCAAGCCTTCTAGGTCAAATATTTTTGTGTTTACATTTTATTGACTTGCTACTAAGGCTTTTCTTACACAAAGTTATGGGATTTTCCCATTTTTTCCAATCCATTTTGAATGCAGACATGAAGCTGGCATTAATGTTCTTATTTGTTCAAGAGGTGGGGGTGGTTTGGTTGAAGAGCGAATGGAAATTGCTGATGAGTTATGGCGAGCAAACATCAAGGTGAAGTCACAATATTTTATGTTAAAGCCTATTCAATTGTCCTATACTCCTATTCCTCTAAAAGAAATAGTCATCTATTATAGGAAATTAAACTACTAAAATTTCTACTAATACTGCTAGTGCCATCACCATCACCACTTATTTGGTTGGTACTACTACCACTGCTAATCTACTACCTCAATATCAGCCTCACAGTGAAGAGGGGTTTGTAAGGAAATCGTAATGAAATTAAATATACTTATTTAAAAAATTACACTTGATGAAGAAATTATCTGGTCAAACAGTTCATGTACAATGAAATTTGAAAACATTATACAAAGGAATTGACTTTTACAACCTCAATAAAAAACTTTGAATCTGTCCCAGGAAGGATAAAAGAAAGAGCTTTAATGAATGAAATTTCTGATTTCAGAATCAAATAAAAATATTACACCAAATCTGACCAAAATTAGGATTCTTTATCCATTCCTGCTTAAATATCCACAATTATTTCTAATACTTTGTGGCAGATTGGTGATTCTGTTGATGGATTCCCAACATTTTCGAACTCTTGGAATCTTGAGGGTTTTCATTTTACTCTCCTTTAAAGGGGAAATTATAGGGATAGTTTGATCCATACCCCATACTACTATTTTTAGTGTGTGTTGCTGTTGTTGTTATCATTATTAGTAGGGATAAAGAAGGTGACATAGAGGATGATATCTCACAGAGAATTTAAGTGGGACGGATAAAGTGGAGAGGTGCATTTGGAGTCTTATGTGATCGGCATATCCCTCTAAGCTCAAGGGAAAATTCTATAGGATTGTTGTTTGAAAGAATGTTGTCTGCTCTCATGGCTCCTGCACCCAGACAAAGGAGCGCATGAAATTACTGCCCAGCCCCCTATGAAATAAAATATTCCATCCATGTTGATGCCTCTGTGCGTGCTCTCATTGGCCCCCACGCTGGTGCATGAGCCATGCGACCAGGCAACGATCTCTTGCCCTTATTATTATTATGACCAAAGGAGCCTTGTCCGCTTGCATGGCTACTACGCCAGCATGCAGGCCAATGGGAGGTCACGTGGAGGCATCTGGGTAGGGTGCAATGCAGTCTTTTTGCACCTACCTATGTTTGGCCTTATAGTTCCACGCAAGCGGGCAGGGTTCTTTTCTCCTATTGTTATTGTCATTGTTATTGCTATTGTTGTTGATATCATTATTGTTATTGTTATTGTTGTTATCCATTTTATGGTTGTGCTACATATTTATCATTTCAGCCTGTTTACTTAGCGGATATAAATTTCCATCAGGCTCAATTTGTCCCAATATCAGAACCAAGCCTCACGGAACAGTACGAATATGCAAATGAGCATGATATTAAATGCCTTGTCTTCATCACTGACACCGGTGTGTCTCAGACAGGCTCTGTCAAGGTAATAGTACTATTTTAACATGAGATGTTTGGTTTTGGATCCATTCTTATATGATTTTTGTAGAGATTCATGACTTATGCTCCATTTGTTATGATGTAAAATGCTTGAAAGTGACTGGAAAATATTCTACTTCCACTGCTTTATTTTACAGTATTTGTGAGTAAAATAGTGGGGGTTCCTGTAAATGGTTACATTTATGTCAAAACCGAGGAGCCCTAACTCCTAAGGACTACTTAAATGTTCTTGTCAAATTTAAAACATTCGAGTAACAACATTATCTCCATTCTACCTTCTACAATATGTAGTACTATCGTTACATTGTTTGAAATTAGTTTTCTTTTCATTTCCTTCTACGGGCAGGCTTTTGTTCCAACTTATGAAATCACCAATTTACACATTTTGATATTAAAAATGAACCATAAATCATTGGCTAATGTTCTTTAATTGTTGATAGAGATTTCTCTCCTTTAATTTACCAGTGACAAAATTTTATTTTCCAACCCATAGAGGAAGGGAGTACATTGGGGATTGTGGCATTCTACAATGCTTTAAGAAATTACTGCTTTAGTTACTGATGAGCCTAAATATGCACCCGGCTCAGGATCATTTATCTAGAATCCCCACTTTACCCCAGGCACCAAGCCTCCTGTAGCCGAGCCTCCCTACTGCTCGACCATCGTGAGATTCGAGCCCTCTTTGGGTGATACCTGCATTTACGAAACAGGCACGGATATCTTGCGCTGCCAGCTTAGCATATCTCGCCAATTCACTAAATCTTAAAGAAATCTTATCTTCCAAACTGCCTAAGGAAATTCCCCAAGTCTGTACTCTTCAGATAGGGAATCCAGAACTGAATTACTGGCGCAACATCCACAACTAATCTCCACTATTGATTTAACGCTCTCAGAAGAAGGTAATATCCCAGGAATCTTCCGTAAGATTGAGGAGTCACCTTTCCCTTCAGATGACTTGCCAAAAGCGGACTTTCCATAAGGAACCAGGGTAGATCACCTATAAATACTAAAGGTAAGCCTCCAAGGAGGGGGATGAATTGAACATTAAAGTTTTACCTGTTACAAGATATCTAACTTAGGCATCAGAGTGTTTTGCGCCAGCCTAACCCAGCACTCTTTACTTGTCGTTTGTATGCAGGTTTCTTCAGGGACTCCGGCCTTTGCATAGGAATCTAGTCGGTCATAATTTGTGGCATCAGATTGGCGTCGTCCGCAGGAACGAAGACATCAAGGCTCGAACGTACGAAATGCAGCTATAGAGTGAGTGTGTAGTCTCGCCACTAGGACGAGAAAGGGGACCTTCCCATCCTTGATGCCCAGCAACCACACTGGGCATCCAAATTCATTCACACATCCAGCCGCAACCCATTTCTGCACAAGCTCCGTTAGTAGCAGTTGAGGGACCAATACCGCCTCAACCATTAGCAATAACAGGGGCAAGACTCTTACTGCCACCTCCAATGGCAGCGGCGACACGCCCCATGGCACAACCGCCGCTGGTGTGCACAAATCCAGAGATCCCGGTTGTTACTTCTCAGATCTAGGATTTGCAGATGAAGATGTTGGAGACTAATAACATGGTTAGGAACTTCACCAGACAGTTCGGCTCCTCCCTGTCGATAGCACCCGTTCTGTAATTGAATCCGCAGACCACCGTCAGCCCCAAGGCATAGCCACACTAGGTTGACGAGCCCGCGTAGACATCAGTCGGAGCGCAAACCGTGTTTGGTTTACCAGCCAAGAGCAAACCATCCTACGCGAACTCAGGGAGTGTCACAGAGGAACAATGCAGCTCATCCAGAAGCTTCAACTCATCCTCTGAGACGTTAAGCCTATGCAGCGGGGAGCAATCCCCTCCACATGCCTAGACGAACCGAGAACACACTGAAGAACTCATACCCGTACGGAGGGCATAAGTGATGCATCTACTAGAACGGAAAGTTGAAGCCATAATACGATGGAAAAGGTCCGATCGTGGCTCTGGGATAATCATGTTAAGCGACCTCCATGTGCTCGGAGCCCAGCTCAGACCAACCATAGGACCCACGAGGCTGACCCGAGGTCGCCTACAAAAGCTGAACTGGGGCGATGGAACCTAGAATTGCGCCTCCTCCAATAACTGAGTGAGAAAGTTGATGGCCTCAGATAGCCAACGTCAGACCTAGAAGTTGCTCTGGCACACAATGCCTTGTCAGATGAGTTGATGAATGCAGCTCTCCCAAGGAGCTTTAGTATGCCTACCTTCTTGATGTACAACGAAACGACCAACCTGTCCGACCACTTACGGTACTAAGGCTCAGTGATAACCTTGTATGGGAAATCGGACGCCACTCTTTGTCGGGCTTTCCCCACCTCCCTGAAGGACATGGTCATTCTCTGGATGTCCAACTTAAGGCCGAGATCAATTTGGAACTAGGATAAACTAACCAAAGCTTTCTTATGAGGTTTCAAGGCAAACACCTGCCAATGTGATGAATATGAGACAGAAGCCAGGCAATCCGATTAGGGAATTCCTCACAAGGTTCACCAAGGCCATACTAGAAGTGAAGAACTTGCCAGAAGGGGTGGTGTACAGTTCCTTGTGCAATGCTATTACTCATCTAGAACTAGTTCATTCCATGGCCTTTGACTTGCCGGAGACCATAACTAAACTACTTCAGAGATGTAACTAGTACGCCAACATGGATGATGTGTTAGATGCCAAAAGGATTATTAATAAACCAGAACAGGTTGATAAAGATAAGAAGAGACCTCAACGACTGAAGGACGGTGACTAAGAGCCAAAGAAAACTAGTCAAACCACCCCGCTGAGAAGTCTGACAACTCAGACCAGTATGAGTTAGACAAGTCCCGGACAAATCTGCTGCTGGAAATTCAAGATCAAAAGTTTTTCCGCTAGCCGAAGCTGTTGTTTGCAAAGCCAGAGGAAAGAAACCTCAACAAGTACTGCAGATACTACAAGGACCATGGGTATAACATGGAGAATTATAAAGTATTGAAAAGAGAGATTGATGAATTGATCAAGGCGGGATATCTCAACAAATACCTCATGTAGAAATTTGGGGAGAGCCGGCTAGCTCGGGATTAAGCTAGCCCAAGCCAGAAGCAGGTTGAGCTAAGGGCCAAAGATCTGGGAAACGTACACCTCGGCACCAGTAGCATTCGGCCAACCGGCCGAGCCATGCGATTATTGCCCAGTTAGTGGTTGCTAATTTCCCATTCCATAGGGAGTTGGTGGATAAAGGAGCATGTGTTGACCTTATGTCTTACAAAGCGTACCAAAAGCTTGGGCTCAGGGTAGATAGGATAAAAGTGGCAGGTCGGCCACTATACAAGTTTTTGGGAGCGTCATCCAAAATAGAAGGGACCATAGAGCTACCTGTAACTATCAGTGAAAGTCTAAAATCCTCTACGGTTGGAAGTGGCACCACGAAGGGTAGAAGAACCTAGAAGGAGTAAAAGGGGGAGTGGGTCATTAGAACAAGGGGCCTGTATGGTTGAGGAATCAGGGGGAAAGAGGTAAGAAATCCTCAGCAAAGCAAAAGGGATGCCTGACTATGAGAGCTTGGTCAAGGGGTCGAGCAAAAGGATGGTGATTTCTTGATGAGCCAACTGGCAGGGGGGATGGAGTGTAACAATGGAAGGGAGAGTAAGAAGATCAGATTTTGTGGCAGAAAGGGTTGTAGGGTCAACGTCTTGCAGCACAGAGAAAGGGTTTGAACTGCTAGTCAATTCAGGGTTATGGACCTGTGGCAGGGAGGATGCAGCTTGGTCGTGAGTCGTGACCTCTCGGAGAGCCAAAGGCAGGGACTTCTTTCAGGAAAGGACGACAATGACAGCGGAAGATCTTGCACCGGCCACAATTAGGAGAGCGGAAGCTACCCAAAGCAGAGGGGTCAAGTGGAAGAGAGATTCATATGACGGGGGGTATATGGTATAAGGGATGTTGGTAGTGATAGTTGAAGCTGAGGTGTGCGGAGGGGGAGAAGGTTGATGGTGGTTGGTGGTTACAATTAGGTTTTGGTCAGGGGTATGAGAAGGAGCTACCTGAAAAGGGGGGTTGTTAGACAGTGCTTAGGAATGGCCAAGGACCTTGCGGACGTGGCATTGAGGCGGGAACCATTCAAAGTTGATCTTCTGGTTGCAAGTGAAGCCATCATTGTTAGACACCTAGATTGAGGATGGAGGAGCTCCATCGGCCAACAACTCGACAAAAATCCTAGCATAAGTAGTCTGTCTTGCCTCTTTGTTCTACCATCAGAGAAAAGAGGTTTTCCTAGTACAGAGCCTACAATGCTAACCTCATCTTCACACTAGAAGTGTAGGGGAAGACCAGGGAGAGGAACCAAAGAGGAATGATGTTAAGTTTGACCCTTTAGAGTTGCAGGTATCTTTCCCAGTGACGGAGGGATATGGGCTTTTTGCCGACTTACCAAGGACCACCCTCAAGGGCTCGAATCTTGTCTTCTTTGTCGGAGAATTTGAAGATGAAGAACCCATTGTCCAAGAGGTATGTAACCATAAACCCATATGGTCTCCATTGTTTTGACAATGATTATTTCACAATGACTTCCGATGAAATGTCCAACCAAGGCATTTTTCTATTTGGATGCTTCTTTGTCTATCAGATTCCCAGGGTAGAGGGCTGTCTTAGTATTGCCTATTATGGTTGGAGGGATAAAATGGAGAGCGAGACCTTCATTGAGGGAGTGAGAGGTATGTCTGAAAAGGGTACTCCATGCCAGACCCCTTTCGCTGGGGAGATGGGGATGGAGGGGGCTGAGAGTGGGGGTGGAAGGGACTGCCAAGGAGGCCAGCCACGGCAGCAGGCACGGAAAAGGAGGGACGCAAGGGACACCCATGGGACTCTTCTCAGAGAGGATGCCGTGAAGTGAATTTTTCTTAACTTTATTTAGTTTCTATATTTATCTTTCTGAAATTCAGTTTTTTCCATGTAAACTTGTAAAGGACAGTATTGATTGTGGATCAACTAATCTTGTGGCACCATGTATACCGTGTGTCTCCTATGTTTCACAGGCAGCTTAAACTGTTCTACCTTCAATAGTCCTGTCCTTTCTTTACTGCAATCTGAAATGAGATGATGAACACTGATATAGGGTGGTTGGCTCTGGAGTATATTTTCTAATTCTGATTTTGGTTTTGTCGTGCATTAGGCAGAATGTTGTCTCTAAAAATGTTGGATTGGTTCAGTTCATAGTTGTCACGGCGTCAAATCGATCCAAGGCGGTGGAGGGGTGGCTAATCGATTTGGCGATGAATCGCCCATTATGGCGTTGCCATGGCGGTCAAATCGCCCATGTGTCATTTTTTATTTTTCCTATTTTCTAAAGTTATTTAGTATGTTACTTTTTTATTTCCCCTATTCTCTAAAGTTATTTAGTATGCTACAAGCCTACAATATATACCCTATAACATATAAAACCAACATTAAGCAATATCAAATCATCAAAAATCAACATAGCCCTATCAAAATCACCCTGCATTTTACAAAAAATTGACCACCTAGTGAATCAGGCGTGACCTGGCGTCCATGGCAGTGCAATGGCAACCGCCATTTGTGAGTCATGTAAATCGTAGCACTACCATGAACTTCTTTTTCCGCTAGGATCTCCAAATCGCCGCCTTGGCGGCGCCATGACAACTATGGTTCAGTTCAGCACCATGATGGATTCTCATCCAGAAGCTCGAAATATTTAGAAAATGGTTGGCTTCGGTAGTTGAAGTAGGAAGGCAATCTGTTGGTGCAGGAGAAATTCACATGAGCTTCTTTAGAAGAGCTGACATCAGGGACAGATTTGGTGATGAGTGTTTCTACCTTGAAGAAGATAGAGTGAAAAAGAATCCCCTAGTCAGGTTTTTAACATGTTGCTCGGGTATTGTTGCTGCCCTTTGTATTCCGTTGCTCGGGTATTGTTGCTGCCCTTTGTATTCCGTTTCTAGTGCTAGGTTTGGAGGGTGAGTGTGTACATGTCATGGTTTCTTTCTGTTTCTAGAGGTTAGACAGGTTTTAACCTAGGAACTTGAGGAACTGAGCTACATCATGACTGTTACTCATATTTTTTGATAATCAAAGATCTTAACACATTAATGTTAATTTCTGAATAGAGGCAACATAAAGAATTGGGGATTGAGCAACCGTTCAGAATTCAGATGTTCCCCAAAGCAATGTTCTTCTCTTTGTGGGATGCTTGTTTCCTTTTCTCTCTTTTAATTACAGATTATGTAGGTACTAGTTATTAACATTAGTCTTTCTTTTTCCCAACTTTTGTATTTTATCCCTCTGCTGGTTTTATATTATTAAGCTGGACTAGGACTCGCTTTACTTGTGTACCCCTTACTGGGAAGAATTATGGAAAACCAATGGAAATTTAGTTTTGATAGAATTATGGCCCCAGATAGAGTTGATTGGCACCCTAGAAGTTAGGACAAGGCTCTGTTGTGTTGAGTTTAGTCAAAGTACGTGCATTTTAAGATGTACTTGGAGTGGCATGCATATGAGACTTCTGAGAAGTCTATCCCACTACAGTTAATGTCATTTATCTCTGTATGCTAACTATGGATCATTGAAAAAGAAGTACTAATTGGTTGATTCTTTATGCAGGTCCGTCATCTTGAACTGAAGAAGGAGAAGGAAATAGAGAGAGAGGGGCTTGTAAAGTTTCTGACGGATGCCGTGGCCACACAGTTCAGGAACCTCTCAATTTGGAGTTGAATAGGCATGTATCTCAGAGCTTCAGTTTTCCAAGTTTGTTTTGGAATTTTAGGGTTTGCAATTGATTGGTGTCATTTATTCGTTTCACGGTTTTAAATAATAGTACTGAAAGTGTAGTTCAGTGTAGCATTAGTGGGTACCTGGTAGACTAAGGGCCCGTTTGATAACGTAACCAGAAACGTGTTTCTGTGTTTTCTTGTTCTCAGAAACAAAGAAACGGCATAAATACCGTTTGGTAAAAGTGTTCTATTCCACTTGTTTCTTGAAACATAAATTGAAATTTATAACAATTTATGCTTCAAGAAACATGAATGACGAAACAAGTTTTACTTGTTTCACTCATTTCTCGAAACAAAATTGAGGTACAAACAATCGATCGACCACGGGGAGCTTCACTGCTTCTCCTGCATGAGACGTTGCAGAACCCCCTTCCTCTTGAAACGTTGAAGTTTCACTGCTTCTCTTGCGTACCCGACCACGGGGAGCTCTGCAACTACGAACCCTTCTTCATCTCGTTGGTGGAACACCTTCCTCGTCACCCTCTTCATCACCGTCGCTGCTCGGTGCGGCTACGAGGAGCTCTCGAAGACTGCTACTCAGTTCCGCCACAAGATGGAGAAGCTTCGCCAGCGCTACCGCTCAAACAAGAAACGTTCGTCTCTCTCTCTTTGGCCTTACTTCAACCTTATGGAACGGATGGAATTTGGGCCATTCCCGATCGGGGCCCTTCCCATTGCCGCCATCGATCTGCATCGTAACAGAGACGACTATGAAGACGACGATGACGGAGACGGAGACGAAGACGATGACGATGATGACGACGACGAAGCTAATAAATCTCGAAGCATCAATCACATACTTCGCCGACCACCAATGGCCTCACCATATCCTCAACAGTGGAATGATGGTGGTCGTGGCGGTGGAGTAGCAGGGCCTCCTGGGGCTTCTAGGTTTTTAAGGAATCCGATGTTTCGCAAGAGAAAATCTTTTGGGATGGATGAGGAGGGGGAGGAGGAAGAGGGAGTTGACCCGATTTCGGAATTGGCTTCAGTGGTTAGAGCATTTGGGGAAGGGTTTGTTCGGATAGAGAATATAAAGATGGAGATGATGAAGGAGACAGAAAAGTATAGAGTGGAGATGGAGAGCAAGAGGACGGAGATGATTATCAAATCCCAGCGACATATAGTCCAATCCATTGCCAATGCCCACCGGTTCCAGAAACAAGAATTATCAAACACCTTTCTTACCTGTTTCTGTTTTCAGAAACAACAATTTCTGTTTCTGCCGTTTCTTGAAACAGAAATGGCAGAAACGTTATCCAACGGGCCCTAAGACTTGGAGAGTGATAGACTCTGAGAGGGAAATTCAGCTCATTCCGGCGGGTACTCCTAGTCCCTTCACTTCTCCGTGGAAAGAGGCAGATGGGAAGAGGTATTCAGACATAATGAAGATTTAGGGGGGCTGGACTCCACTAAAGAGCTGATGGACCTTATCCTCAATTATTGGGATTTTGCCTTACCCAGTCAATATTGATCTGGGATTTTGGGTCATTGTCCACAAGGCAATACTTGTCCCCCTCCCCCCACCCAA
>NW_024868566.1:209370-259665 GCF_013358625.1 Macadamia integrifolia | reverse complement strand
AAAAAAAAAAAAAAACTCCACAAGGATTGTTTACTTTTTGCTCAAATTTGGGTAACTCATGGGTATTGGTACATAATAGAAAACAAAGTAAAGATGTGTTAGTTTGGTACAATGGGACTCCTGAAAAATAAAGCAACGGTTATATTACATATTAGTAAAGTGAATAATTTCATCAACTTGCATGGGTCAAAACCTCATTTGTTGCAGCTTAGATTGTTTTTATTATGTTTCCTGGGTTAGTACTGAATTTACAGAAGGTGCTGTGCTCACCAATAGCCTCTCGGACCAACTTGTGGAGAATCTGCCTACCACAGCTGGCAAGCAGCTGCTAGACGTGTGACAGAGAATTGGATGAGATTGTTGATACCAGTAGTTTCTGCTTTGATTTTTTTTTTTTTTTATACAATTTAATTGTTCCGTGTTCTTTGTTGACATCAATAGGCTGCGTATATGAGTAAATTGTAAAATGACAGTTTAGCCTTTGAGTCAATTAATGAGGAGGTAAAACATAGATTTTCTTTTTCTTATAATCCCTAGAGGCAATAGATGTAGCAGCTCGGATGATTTGTCAAGCTTAAATATGCGCCAACTGAATTTAGCAATGTGGCTAATGATGTTGGAGCTTCCAACCATCGGTTGGAAGGTTCCCTCATGGATTAGCCACATGTCATTACATGGGCAGATTCAAGTATATGCCTAAACTCTTTGCCCTTCCTGCATGTTATGGATGGCCCATTAATTTGGCTTTTCTTTATCTTTTAGTACTACACGCCCATTGTGTGTTTGTGTGTACTTGATCATAAAAGTTGGTTTAGTGTGTATGTACTTGATTGCAAAACTTGGTTTAAGTTAAAATGAATTTTCGAAATTATTCATTGGTTTTCCTGGTTTTCTTCTTAAATTTCTTTGTGCAGGTGTCTATGGATCATGTTTTGGAGTCAGAATCCAATTCAGTGAGATTTGGCCATTGACACACTGAAACCTTCCAATAGGCCTATACAGACTGGGAGTTTTTTCTTGTTGGAAAGATGTTCATGCCTAAGCGGATGTCAACGACTACAATCTCCACGGCTTTAGCATCAGCTTGGGGGGGGCTTGGTAGGGATCTGCGTTTGTTCTCCAAGACTTTATCAGTAGAAAGGCTCAATAATATCTAGCTCCTGGAAATCTCTAATTGGGTGTCTGATTCTTTAATGGGAGCTGAATGCATCTCAAATGGTTTTCACAACCAATTGAGCTTCCATTTCAATGTAATGCATATCTGGTAAACATGTTGGCAAGAAAAGATGCCAAACAAAAATTTCAACTAGGAATTGATCCCTATCTGTGTTAGAGCATTTGAAACAATACAATCAAAGTGAGGACGTTCCCTCAAAACCCATAATAAGGATAGGTCCTCCAAAGGAATACATTACTTAGAACACCAAACTCGAAACAAGATCAAGGAGTAGAAACATTTTCTTATCTCTTCACATTAGGATTTCTCAAAACCTAGAATACACTCCCAAGAATGAAGAAGTGGATGAGAAGATGAAGAGTGTCTATGATAAGGCACTCTCTTGTAATATCGATAGGTTCCCCTTTCCTTCCTCATAAGATATATTCATAAACAATGTCAAAACCCTAATCCTTGCATTGAGTAAAGATGCAAAGTGATGGGATCCTACCATGGTTGCATATGCGAGTCTTACTAACTAAAGTAGAGAAAATAATTTATCAATGAGACCAACTCATTGTAGAAAACAAAGCCATTTACACAAGTGCAATCTTACTTGGGTATAACTGATAAACCGTAAAATGATAGAATTAGTTATATTTTAGTCCCTCCACTTTAACAATATTGCGTGATGAATTTACTAGTGTAGAAAGTGACAGTCAAAAACCCTAACACATCGTAATGGTTAATATAGAGAATCTAGACCACATATTGGATAAAAAAATTGTAGAATACTTTTAAATATAATTATTTTTATTATTTATCAATTTATAATAAATACCACCGAGCTTGGAATTTTTTCCAACCATAATGTAAACATTCTCTTAAGATATTTTTCATATTCGGGAAGTAGATTCTATATTGAGTATCTCTTCTATTCATAGATGAACATTATGAATCTAGTTGCATAGATATAAAGTCAGTTTAGGCATCAACCTTTGGTACATCAATGCACATAATGCAACGGTGAAGAGTTGTGAGATTTATGGACTGAAACAATGATCAAAGAGTCTTGTTCCTAAAACAACAGGCGGCAACCCATGTATTCTTTGGATGATCCAATTTGACACGCATTGAATTTGAATGATCATGTGACAAGCATATGAACTAAGTGCACAATTTTGTCCCTTGTTGCAAACCTATGTTGCTTTCTCATTTGGTTTTTGTAAATGATCTAATGATCTTTGTAAAGGTAGATTGTATATTTGTTTCTACAATGATGGACACGCTAGCATCTTTTTCTAACTTGTCTAGACTTGGATTGAATCATTCCAAATAAGCTATCATTGTTGGAGGTGTGTGATAAGAAATGGATTTTGAAGAACAGGGGAACCGAATTCGAGTTTCAGAAGACTCCGAGTGAAGAAGAAAGAAAGAGAAAGTGAAAAGAAGTATTTGCCATTTTTTTTTCCCTTTTCTGTCACTGTACATTTCTTGGCTCTTTATAGAGTCACTGGCTAATCCTAACCGTACAACTGAATTGGTTATTCCTACACACAAGTTGCTACAAGTTGTTTTTTTAGTTGTCATTGTCAAGCCTCACCCACTCCCTCTACTTCTTTACTATGCCATACAGTAGTCCTTTGTCCACATTGGATCCTTTCTAAGCCTTGCTGTTCTTCTCTCTTGTGTAGATGATGTGGTTGGCATTATAGGGTTTGGTGAAGTCTCTCTTACGTAATTCACATCCTCACTCCCTTCTTCTATTGCTGTTATGTCATTACTTGATTTACTTATGATCTTCACCTGATTTAACGTCACAGGGGCTATACAAATTGTATCATTTCCATCCTCATTGAAAAGGACCTTGTCCTCAAGGTCCAAGGTGGGAAACTGAGATTGAAACTCCTCCATACTTTCCCAAGAAGCATCCTCTAGTGGCAATTGTTCCCATTGTATCAAAACCTGAGTCTGCAATTTCCCTTTAACAACTTTTCGGGTTGCCAGAATTGCTACTGGAATGTGAACAGGTTGATGTGAGTAGCTTAGTTGAGGAAGAGGATTGATTGCACTTTCTTGAAGAATGCCCTTGAAAGGTTTCAATAAGGTGACGAGGAACACCGGGTGAATTTTTCTTTCAGGTGGTAGTTGCAATTTATAGGCCACATGGCCCACTTTCTGCAAAATCTAAAAAGTACCATAGAACCTACTAGCCAACTTCTGATTTTGCTTCTTGGAAATGGTTAGTTGCCTATATGGTTGTAGCTTGAGCCATACCCAATCTCCTTCATTAAACTGTAATTCTTTTCTGCGTAAATCAGCCTGTGCCTTCATTCGTTGTTGAGCTTGTAACAAATTTTCTTTCAACTGATGCAACACTTGTTGTCTGTTGCTAAGCTCATGATCCACTGCTTCTATTTTTGAAAAACCTGTAACGTAATCTGGAATCGTCGGCGGTTCTCTTCCATATAGGGCCTGGAAAGGAGTCATGTCAATAGCACTGTGATGTGAAGTATTATACCAATATTCAGCCCATGCCAAGAAATGAATCCACTGCTTTGGTTTTGTATGCACATAACTCCTTAAATATTGTTCCATACATCTATTAAGGACTTCTGTTTGTCCATCTGATTGAGGATGATAAGCAGAGCTCATGTTTAAAGTGGTACTGCTAAGCTTGAACATTTGTTGCCAAAACTGGTTGATAAAGATGGGGTCTCTATCCGACACAATAGACCTTGGAATACCATGTAGTTTGAACACTATGGAAGTGAATAGAGCATCAGTTTTAGTTGCATTGAAATGGGTTGGTAGTGCACCGAAGTGTGCAAACTTAGTTAATCTATCCACCACTACAATTATGACAGTAAAACCTCGAGATACCGGCAGCCCTGTGATGAAATCCATCAATATGACCTCCCAAACCTGCTGAGGAATAGGCAAAGGTTGCAAAAGACCTGCTTTTTTTGAAGTATTGTATTTGGTCTGTTGGCAAATCAAACATTGGTTGACATGAGAGGTGACATCCTGCTTCAAGGTTGGCCAAAAGAAATTGCCAAGTATTCTTTTATAAGTCTTCAATATTCCACCATGCCCACCTAGGGGACTATCATGAAATTCCATTAATATTTCTTGGCAAAGGTTAGAGGTAGAGTTGAGTCTTGGTCTATTCTTGAAATATAAAAGACCGGCTTTGACCTCATAACCAGTACCCTCCAATTTGCCGTCATGCCATTGTTTGTGAAAAGCCACCAATTCAGAATCAATGAGGTTTTCCCTAATCAATCTGTCCAGGAATTCAAAATGCAGGGTTGAGAAGGACATATATGAACTTTGGCTTTCAGCAGGTGGTAATTGTATAGAGTTCTCTTCCATGCCAGGTGCTCTGGACAAGGCATCGATTGCATGGTTCTCCCTTCCAGGCCTGTATATGATTTTGTAAGTAAACCCCATCAATTTTCTTAAGTAGTGGTGTTGCTCTGGAGTTTGAATCACTTGGTTCATGAGCTCCTTCAAACTTCTATGATCTATGATGATAAGGAACTTTTGTCCTAGAAGGTAATGACGCCACTTTAGCACAGATTAGGAGATGGCATATAGCTCTCTTACATAGGTTGAAGCACCTCTCATTCGAGGAGATAGTTTCTTACTAAAATAAGCCAAAGGATGACCTTCTTGACTTAGCACAACTCCTATACCTACTCCAGAGGCATCAGTTTCCACTTCAAAATCCTTGAAAAAATCAGGTAAAGCTAAGATTGGGGTTGTGGTCATTGTTATCTTCAATGCCTCGAATGCCCTTTGTGTACCATCATTCCAACAAAAACCATCTTTCTTTAAGAGATTGGTAAGAGGTGCTGCTGTAGAAGCATAGTGATGAATAAATCTTCTATAGTACCCTGTAAGTCCCAAGAATCCCCTCAGCAATTTTAGATTATGAGGTTTTATCCACTCAACCATTGCTTGGATCTTATTTGAGTCAGGCTGAAACCCGAATTTGGAAACCATATGCCCTAGGTACTCAATATTCTCTTGAAGAAACAAACACCTGGAAAGCTTTGCAAATAACTGATTAGTGGCCAAACAATGTGAAACAGTTCTCAAGTGATTGAAATGATCAGAAGCGGAAGAGTTATAAACCAAAATGTCATCGAAAAACACAATGACAAATTTTCTGAGATATGGTTTAAAAACCTGATTCATGATTGACTGAAGTGTAGATGGAGCATTTGTTAATCCAAAAGGCATTACCACAAACTCATAGTGGCCTTCATGGGTTCGAAATGCCGTCTTGCAAATGTCTTCTTCATGAACCCTGATTTGGTGATAACCTGATCTGAGATCCAGCTTGGAAAAAATGCAAGCTCCATGTAACTCATCTAAGAGTTCTTCTATAGTGGGTATCGGAAACCTATCCCTCACTGTGATGGCATTGAGTGCTCTGTAATCTATGCAAAAACGCCATGTTCCATCTTTCTTCTTTACCAATAAGACTGGGGACGAGAATGGGCTTGTGCTGGTCCTGATGATCCCTTGTTTCAACATTTCTGCAACCAGGTTTTCAATCTCATTTTTTTGAAAATGAGGGTACTTATAAGGCCTAACATTGACGAGCTTTGAATCAGGAAGAAGATGTATATGATGGTCAAATTCCCTTTGTGGAGGCAACTCTTGTGGAAGGTCAAAAACTATTTTAAATTCATGCAATAGTGGCTGCACTTCCAGAGGGGTTATCTTGTCACTTGGCTCTGGTTCTGTGGACAACTTCAAGTTGAACATGGAGGCTATTCCTTCACAACATGATAACCTCTGAAATTGCTTTCTTTGTAAGGGGTCATCATTAATACAAGGCTCACCCCTCAACTGCACCTTAACTCCTTCCCACTCAAAATCCAATGTGAGCAGTTTCTAATCAGTGAGTACAGGACCCAAAAGTTCAAGCCATTGAATTCCAAAGACTATTTCTGCCCCCTCCAATGGTAACATAAACAAATCAAGAGTAAAAATATGGCCCTGCATAGACAAGGCGACTGACCTACATCGTTGTGTGCACAACAAGAATTCCCCATTGCCCACATAGACTTTAAATTGTTTGCAGGGAAATATGAGCAATCGTAATCTCTTTGCAACCCTTTCTTGAATGAAATTATGAGTGCTGCCACTGTCTATCAGAACTTGGATATGATGTTCATGATATTTCCCCTTCAAACGAATAGTTCTTGGGTTTATTTGCCCCGCAAAAGCATACATACTAATTTCATATAATGCAGAATCTGTAATGGTTTCATCATCATTTCTGAACAATTCATTTGGATCACAATCTTCATCATTTTCTCCTACTAGTAACATGAACTTATTTCTACACTTATGTCCTGGCATGAATTTATCATCACAGTAATAACAAAGCCCTTTTTCTCTTGTGGTCTTGATCTCTGCAAGAGATAACTTTCTCACAGGTACAGAAGCTTTAGTAGTAGGCAGTGGTAAAGGTTTTGTGGCTAGTGGCGGTCCCAAAAGACCAATGGAATTGGAAGATTGCAGAGGTTTCCAAGAATTCTTGAGATCAATATATTTTTGTTCATGTAGCTTTGCCAAATCCATTGCTTGTAATAAGGATGTAGGTTGAGCAATTAACAGCTCTCGTTTCAATTCAGGTTTTAGTCCAGAAATGAAAAAACTGATTAGAAATGGCTCAGATAGACCACTTACCTTATAGGACAGGTTCTCAAATTGTTCTTGATAAGCTATAACAGTGGAGGTCTGCTACAATTTGGCAAGGGCTCCTTTGTGATCCTCAAATAGAGATTGCCCAAATCTCAAAGATACAGCCTGCAAAAACTCTTTCCACCTACTGACCAACCCACTGGATTGCATCCATTGAAACCAATTAAGAGCAGATCCCTCCAAGTGAAAAGAAGCTATCACCAATCTTTGATTTTCTAGAGTAGAATGGAAATCAAAGAATTTTTCAATCTTGAATATCCATCCAGAAGAATCATTCCCATCAAACTTAGGTACCTCTAATCTTATGAATCTTGAGGCAAAAAAATGAGGTGAGGACTGCTGCAAAGCACCTTCTTGGGGCAATGAAGAATCATGAGCAGCTGATGGAGAATGATCAGCCCATGCTTCAATCTTGGCATCCATGGCTAACATGAATGTTTGCAATTGCTGAATCGATTGAGCAAGCTTATCCAGTTTTTCTTCAGTGTCTTTCTTGTATTTGTCATCAAACTTGCTTGATCTTGTACCCTTAGCCATTGTAACTCTGAAAATGGAGTAAGTAAATGAAAGCACCAATGATAAGAAATGGATTTTGAAGAACAGGGGAACTGAATTCTAGTTTCAGAAGACTCCGAGTGAAGAAGAAAGAGAAAGTGAAAAGATGTATTTGCTTTTTTTTTTTTTTTTCCCTTTTCTATCACTGTACATTTCTTGGCTCTTTATAGAGCCACTAGCTAATCCTAACCGTACAACTGAATTGGTTATTTCTACACACAAGTTGTTACAAGTTGTTTTTCTAGCTGTCATTGTCAAGCCTCACCCACTCCCTCTACTTCTTTACTATGCCATACAGTAGTCCTTTGTCCACATTGAATCCTTTCTAAGCCTTGTTGTTCTTCTCTCTTGTGCAGATGATGTGGCTGGCATTATTGGGTTTGGTGAAGTCTCTCTTACATAATTCACATCCTCACTCCCTTCTTCTATTGCTATTATGTCATTACTTGATTTGCTTATGATCTTCACCTGATTTAACATCACAGGGGCTGTACAAATTGTATCAGTGTGCCTCCTTAGATCAGAGAGTTGGCGAGAATGAAGGGTTCATAGATATTTAGTTGCTATTAAATACCTTGGGGGTACCTTTGATCTTACAGAAATGGAAGAATTCTAATTGTGCTCCCCTCTTTGATATAGTTATAAGTTCTTTGTAGGTCGTCTCCAGCTTATCTCCTCGGTTCTTGAGGGTCGGGACATTTATTGGTCAGAGGGTTCTTCGGTCTGCCTGGGATAGCTATGTCTAAATTTGGATCTGTGTTCTCTGGTTTCCTATGGTCCGGGTGAATATGAAGAGAAGAATCCACTACATTGCCTAGGATTTGATCTTTAAGCCTAAAGCAGAAGGTAGCGTGGAGGTGAAGAAAATTGAGGCTATAAATGTGGCTAGCATTTCGAAGCAAATCTAGTGGGAGGCCTCTAACGAGGAGTCTTGTGTGTTAAATGAGTCAACGACAAGTACTTGAAAGTTGACTCTTTGTTGACTAAGCATCCTCCTTTGAATTGTTATTGGGTAGGGAGGAGTAAGGATGTCAATCCATAAGGCTGGGTTGGGTTGGGTCTAATCGGGCTTCTCCACTTTGGGGTCTTGGACCATGACCAGCCCATTTAAGTAATCCATCCAATGGTGCCATTTATAAACAGTCGGCCATATACCGATCTTTAATCAGTCTACCAATAATTGGGCTAAAGTGGCCTTAGACAGGCTTTGGATGTGTTGATGACACATTTATCTCTGAAAAAAGTATAATTGAGCTTTAAACGTGATGGGATTAATAAACGAGCTCTAAATAAGCCCCAAGTAGGGGCTATAAACGAGTTTTAAACATGTTAGGCTAAATCGGACTATTAATCGGTTAGACACCTGTCGGATAGCACCCTTGCAATGAGAACGACTAATTATATACGGGTTAGGCTAGACCGACACATTTATTAATCAGGTCAGGTCGGGCTTTAAATAGTCATGCTCAATCGGGCCTATTAGGCCAAGCCTAGAATTGACACCCTAAGGAGGATGATTCTTAAGTTCCAATTGAAGGTGCCGGTAAAAGTGATTACTAACATGCATCACACACACACACGCACACACACACAAAAGTGATTTTGAGGAACACATCAATTAAAACCATTAACTAGGATTTGAGGATACTTAGAACACAAAGAGGTGTTGGGGATATGCCCACACTCCTAATGGTTAAGTATGAGAAGGAAAAGCTCAAGACATTGTGTCAAAGACCTTGACCCTTGAAGACTTTTGAAGAAATAAAAACATCAAGCCTTGAAAGCATGTTACAAAGAATAGCGAAGAACTCGTACAAGTTAACTAGAAATTTACTTGTATTATTGTAATCGTACACACACACATGTCATACATCATATAGGCATTTGCATTACTTAGAATGATTTTAGAACATGCAATTTTAGTAAGGACCACGATCCATAGTGATTAGGAACATGTTGGCTTTAAGAAGCCTCTTCATTGGCTGTAAAAAATGGTATTTGAGAAATTTGTATCAACTGATGTGTCTCTTCACGAGACTTGTACAGTTTCAAGTTATGAAACTAGCAGACATGGAATCAGACGAATATGAGTCTGTATGACCAAGTTATGACCATTTGAACATAGTTTGGTCAAAGACCCGTCAAAACAGACCCTGCAAAATCCCTACTTGCCGAAAAGGTACCAACATCAATCAGCTCCAGCCAGTCGATCGAATCCTAGGCAGTCGATGCAACCGGTCAACCAGGTTGGGTGGATTAGCTCATAACGGCTATTTTTGTAACAGCATTATTGGGTGGTTGATCAGAAACCATGGAGGTTGACTTGTAGATGCAAAAGCATGCACATTCACTCCCTTTAATATACATTCATATATACAACATACAAGATATATGTGGTCCGGTCCACTACCTACTCCACAGAGCAATGACTTTTGGGGTTGTATTTTATTCAATACTTTACTAGCTTTGACTACATTTAGAGTCTAGTTGCTATGACATTTGCTTTAACTTGAGATAGCACTCATGCTGGGGATTTACCCACCTTAAAATGTATACAATAAATGATATGAATACAAGTCCCTCCCCTAACAATCAAAGCCTTAGTTTATACAATAATCACAACCTAAGTCATACAAAAATAGGACTTGAAGTGTAGAGATTACCTTCCCTTATAATCCTTCTAAGAAGCTATACTAGTGGCCTTCAGTAGCACATTTAAGGCTTCGACTAACCCCTCATTGTAGGGACACTTAAATTTTCAAACGTACCATTAATGTTGCTCCTCCCTTTTCTTCTTCCTCTTCCTTCAACAGGTATGACCTTCCTTATCTTCAATAGAGACTTCAATCATTTTGTTGAGAATATTCTTGCACTTGTAGTCCTCCCACTCACCTTCTCTTTTTATTCTCCTTGTATAAAATCCCCCTTTCCTTTTCAATAATGCTCATTGGACATTTTTTTTTTTTTTAATGAGGCTTTGATGCAAGTTTTCATGGAGGTTGAGAGTCTTCAATTTCTTCTTAACTACCCCTTGATATGATTTCTTCAAAACTTGAATACACAAAACCTTGGCTTTTACTTGACCTCAAATTATTAATCATATGCAGCCCAAAAATGGTGGAGTAAGATTCATTTCACCATTAACCCTTGATAATCCTTCAATAAGGTCATTTTGAAAAATCCAGGCTTAAAGAGGTCACCCACGAACTCTCTTCCTCTGGTTATGTAGAGCTTACAAAATGGAGAAAAACCCCTTTTTAATCACTCTGATCGGAGTTAAAATTACAAAGATATCCATGTTTGATGTTCGGCTAATGAGGAATCAATAAATGGAATCTTCAGTTGAGTGTACATACACATGCACAACATTCTGGCATCATGATGATACGACTGAAACTCAGTACATACCCAATTACAACTCTTGCCCCATAATCTTTGGAGCAGCGTATCTTCATCTTGGTAATAGTTAAAAGCACTGAAATATGTCCTATGAAAAAGCAACGTTGATATGTTTCAACTGCTCATTGGCTCATTCATGTACGATTATATCTAAGTCATTAGATTTTTATTTGATGATGTCTGAGATATAAGCTCTGATACGGTTATGTATATCTGATCACTCACTGCTACAAGACATTAGATTACTTCAAACGCTTCGTGGCAAGCATTGAGAATCAGTCAAGTAAGAGCTTAAAAACTCTACACACTGACCGGAGATGCGAGTATTTATCTGACCAGTTTAAAGAACTATGTGAAAAGAAGGGGATTCGTAGGCAGTTGACCATTTCTCATCCTCTGTAGCAAAATGGTGTAGCAGGGAAGAGGAAGAGGACACTCTTGGATATGGTTAGGTCGATGATGGCGCAAGCCAACCTCCCCATATCTTTCTGGGGGGATGCTCTTTAACTGAGTGCCTTCACAGTCAGTTTCTTCGAGTCTCTATGAGTTATGGAAGGGTGCAAAGCCAAATTTAAGGCATATGCAACTATGGGGATCAACAGGTTATGTTCACAACACCTCCCATAAGTTTGGGAAGCTTGGCTATAGAGATAGAAAACAAATCTTTATAAGAAAATTCGATAGCTTGAAAGGTTACATTATGCACGGTGAAAACCTTAATGGAGGAATGACCGAGATAGAGTCACAGGTTGTGGACTTTATTCAAACAGACTTTTCGAGCATTAGTGATGCCAAAAGGGATCTCGACCTCTTTGAGATAGAGGACGAGGAAAGCGTATCTCCTACTCTTGGTGAGGATGGGGAATTAACTCATCCTGTAATCGCGAAAGAAAGTGAGACTGATTATCAGCCTAGTGGAAGTGTACCACTAGACGATCATTAGGATTCCCTCATGTGTAGGAGCACTCATGGGAATATTTTTCATCGTCATTTTGGGATTAAAGGGGAAGCTCTCATTTGTGTTCCAAAGGATGAGGATGAACCCGCTTCTTTATGAGAGGCACTCTCCCCACCTACTAAGGATAAGTGGTAAGTTGCTATGGAGGATGAACCGAGTTCTATGAGTAAGAACCAGGTATGGGAGTTAGTTGACCTACCTCCTGGGCATAAGACCATTGGAAATAAATGGATTTTAAATGTCAAACGTAAGGCAGATAGTTCAATTGACAAGTATAAGGCACGCCTTGTGGCGAAGAGCTATACCCAAAGTGAGGGTGTAGACTATGATGAGACTTTATCCCCAATTGTGAGAATTGCCTCAATTCGTCTCATTCTAGTCATAGTTGTAAAATTGAATTATGGATGTTAAAACTGCATTTCTCAATTGAGAACTAGACGAGGAGATCTTTATAGATCAACCAATGAGTTTTGAGGTCAAAGGACAAGAGCATAAAGTTTCAAACGTTCTCTATATGGCCTTAAGCAATCGTCTAGGCAGTGGTACTTAGATTTCATCATGCCATTACCTCTATTGGTTTTGAAATGATTGAAAATGATCACTGTGTGTATGTGAAATGGTCCAAGGGAAGTTTCTTTTTTCTATCCTTATATACTGACAACATTCTATTGGCTGAGAATGACATAAAGATAATTATCGCTACTAAAGAGTGGTTGTCCTCTACTTTTGAGATGAAGGATATGGGTGAGCCAACTTTGTGTTAGACGTCAAGATCATTAGGAACCACTCTAGGAATCTTCTTAGTTTGTCTCAAGAGACTTACATAAAAAAGATCCTTGAAAGATTCCACATGGACAAGTGTAAACCCATTGACACTCCCATGGACAAGGTTTGTGCTTTGAGCCTTGAGCAAGTGCTCTAAGATTGATGAGGAGAAGAATCAAATGTCTAAAGTACCCTATGCTATAGCAATAGGTAGTTTGATGTATGTGATGACGTGTACGATTCCAAATATATGCTTCGCATTTGGCATGTTTAGTCGTTATTAGAGTAATCCAGGACCACGCCATTGGCAGGCAGTGAAAAGAATCTTTCGATACCTTTGTGGGACCACTGATCTCACCCTCACCTACAGTGGTCCGGATTTGAGACTGAGAGGCTACAATGATGCTGACTAGTAGTGACAGAGATGAACATAAATTTACTTTGGGATATGCATTTGTCCTAGGAGGTGGGCCTGTATCTTGGAGTAGCAAGAAGCAAACCTACATTGCCCTATCTATGATAGAGTCCGCGTACGTCGCGTGCTCTGTAACTATTCAAGAGGCCATTTGGCTAAAGAGGTTCCTACAGTGCCTTGGTGTTACTGCTCATTCAAGAGATGTGGTGCATGTACACTGTGAATGTATGGTAGCTTTAGCATTCACTAAGGACCCCAAGTTCTATAGTAAAGCCAAACACATAGACATCAGATATCACTACATTTAAGAAATTGTTGCGTAAGGGAAAGTTATCTTGAAGCATATTGCCACGAGTAGCATGGTGGCTGATCTATTGACTAAGCCTATTGCTCAGGATATTTTCCTTACTCATGTTACGAATATAAGACTTAGACGTGGATGATTTGTATTTTGAGTTTTAACATTTTCTTTAGACATTATTGTTATCACTATTTGATTTATATCTGAGACTGATAATTCTTCAGAGTGATTTACGTGTGTACACATTTTATTTTGTAAATATATCACCAGACTTGAATCGACCCAATCATATGGGTGATTCACCTTGGCACTTAGAAACAACAAGTAAGATGAGCCAAATTCACATTGGTGCTTAAAGATAGCGAGCGAGATGAATAGACAGCTTTTTAGCTAAGTGGCGCCTTAGTTAGAGCTAAGATGAGACCTTTCTATGGTCGAACATAGAGATCCCACGTTTCAGTGTAGCCTACTTATAGCTGAGTATTAGAACTCAGACAGACGCCATGGGGGTGATTGGCTGATTTACTCAGGTTAGGCACTTGAAAGTGCAACTGAACCAGACTCATATGATGTTCTTTTTATTTTATAAGTGATATGCCCACCTTAGTGGGATTTACAACATGGCGTACATTTCATATTGTATGTGCTTTATTACAACCGTTTGTGAGAGTGACTGAATGTATCCCTTCTTCATCACTATGTGAGCCACTTGGATCAAAACTGAGTTGATCCTATAGATACCCTCTACCTGACACCATGTCATGTGGAGGATGCCCAATGATGCTACTTTGACGGGCTCCTTAGGAACATGGATGATGCGGTCTAGTGGGACACGATTGGAAAAGTAGTTGGGAATAGTCGGATTGACATGTGGGCTTAGGAAAAAACTATTCAAAATTATACCCTTGTATTGTGACTTATTGCCCGGATGACTGGTCGTATTTATGTTTTGACATAGTCATAAGCACATTGCATCATTTACGGTCAGCATACTCATCATGAGGGATCAACAGTGCTAGACTTGGTGTAATTAGATTGTTTAGGGTACCCCAGATTATTTGTTAGTGATGTGCTATGTTGGTTAGATGAAAGCTTAAGATATCACTCCTACATTCGTATTATCTCATTAGGTTGTATGCTCCATTTCCTGTATGATGAGACACCTATGATAGAGAGACTTCTAGAATGGACAATTGAGTATGTCCTCCCTGCGTGGGAGAGTGGGAGATGTTAATTAATATGGGTCGGACTGGGTTTCGACCTAGTTCCTACATGGGTCGTCCACCTGGGGTAATCATAGACCCACTAGGATTGGGAACCCTAGCTAGCCAATTCCCTATAAATAATAGGGTTTTGGCCACAAAGCAAATAAGGGTTTTGACCTAATCTCTGGAGTTCTCTTTCTCCCTATTCTCTTCTCTCTCTTAATTGATAGTGTGTGTCTCCAAGGATCTCCATTGCAATCCTTGGATTTGGAGGGTAGAATATTGCTTAGCGATTGCCTAGAGAGATCGTCGTAACTTTTCGTTCATTGCCGTTCATACAGATCGACACGTGGTGCAACCCGAACCATTCCGCTGCGAGGAAAGCTATACTGAGGTATTCCCCGATACCCATTTATTTTCCATTTAACAATAATTAAAGAATCTGTTGTGCTATCGTTATCGATTAGAGCTGTGGAATTACTGAACATTAGAATCGAAGTTGATCCCCAGTATCACATCCGGCACTTTAATCTCAAGATTAGAAACCAAGATGAGAAAAAGGAGTGAAGAATGAAAGGGAAAGAGCAGAGAAGGAATGAATCAAAGAATACGATCCTCTCGAATCACAAGATTGCCCGCCCTGTTGAAAGTGGGAGGGAGTGAAAGAGTTTTAGTAAAAAAAGGATAGTGGATGAAATTAATATACTGTAAAAAAATAAATAAATAAAAGAAGAAGAAGAATGGACATAATTATGAGAGTGGGAGGGAGAGAAAGAGTTTTAGGGAAAAAAAGGAAAGAGTGAAAGCTTTAGTAAGAAAAGGAAAGAAAGAGTTGTAGTAAAAGAAAAAAAAAAAGAAAGTGATAAAAATAATATATGACAACAAAGAAAAAAAATAGAATGAGCAAAATCGTGAAGGGAGAGAAAGTTTTAGGGAAAAAAAAAAAAGGAAAGAAAGAAAGACTTTTAGTAAAAAAAGGAAAGTGGATAAATGTGGAAGTAAGAGAGAGAGGGGAAGGTGGGAACATGAGAGAGGGAGAGTAAATAAATAAATTAAATTTTAGAGAGTATTTAAGTATGAGGGATAGGTATGCTAGCGGGTTACATTGGAATTATGAATACTACTGGATATTAGCTGTAGGATTTGTTCATCCTAAATATAACCGTTGGATTGAGAGAAGAGGTCTAAACCTTCAATCCACCACTGCTACACCTTATCTATCGGTCTAATGATTCAAGCCATGCCGGAACGCTGCTTCAACCACACTGAAAGTAGCGTTCATAGTGTTTCAAGGTTTCAGATGTCTTTAGCATTCATAGGGTTTCAGATGTTTTGGGATCATCTGATACTCCCCTCCCCTCTGCAATTGTTCTATGATGGTCTAACGATTCGAACCACGCCAAAAGTGGTTAGTTGTGCATTGCGCTATTGTTGCAACTATTTAAGAGGCAGCCTTTGTTGAGGTCTTGAAGATTAAATGTACATATGTTTCAGACGTCGAGTAAAAGGTGTTGTGCTTTTTCCCTCTTGGAGCTTCCCTTCCGAAGATGGAGCCATAGGAATGTAGGGGAAGGAAGGATGTAGTGGAATGGGCATCCTCTTGCTGCTCGGGTAAGACTTAATTCGGAAGACATTTTTACTAACACAATTTTAATTGTTGGATTGGATTTCCGAATTTAGATGGGTGAAGGGGTTTATGCTACTGTAGTGATGAAAACTTTCACCTATTCTTTATTTTGATTTCCCTTATGTTTTCCCTCCTTCTTACGTAAGATTTTATCTAAAAAGTGAGGAACGTGCAGTTTATCTGGGTAATCAATACTTTAATAAGGTCCCGAGACATGTAGAGAAAATGATTTATGCGATACAGACGCAGTTAACTTTGCAGATACCTTGTGAAGAACAATGAATTTCCTTTTGTGACCTACTCAACCTTGGTATTAAGTTTATCAATCTTCTCTCGTATTCTTGTAGGATTGCGAAGGTTATAGCGGCAACAAAGAGCTGGGATGAGGTGGGTTGTAGTGCACTGCTCTCTAAACCCAATTTATTTTCTAATTGGTTCAGTTTGGTCATGCTGGGTCCGAATCAGCAAGGGTTGATGTGGATGCCCTATGGTATATGACAGCAAGGGTGACTTCAAATGTGGGGTGGTCAGACAAATTCGAGCTAGTGCCCTATGTGGTTCGCACGCCTAAGCCATGCCCTTGCACGTATCATAAGGCTATGTACTAGTAGGGAAGGTATGTTGTCGTATTAGATGATGAGGACCTTATTCACGACAAGTGGTTGTAGTGATATATGTATTGAGAATTGATTCCCCCTGAAATCCAGCAAGGTTGGCAATGTTTTGGCTAACAGGTGGGTGGTCATTGGTGGGCTCGACCCTCCCGTGCAACCCACCTATAGGAATGTGGGCCCTAGTAAGCCCAACTTAGGTGATCATGCATGTTTCGGGTTCCCCGTGGTAGTAAAGTCATGTGTGTCTGGTAGTACCAGCTATTTCGCTCGGCATCGTAGTTTAATGTGATTTGGGTCATAAGGTGTCAAATCCAAATGCACCTTAGTAGATATTTATGACCCAACTATAAATAGCATTTACTTTCTCCCATTTATTATTTCAGCAAATTTGGTGGAGAGGAGTAAAGAAGAGGGAGAAGAAGAAGGAAGGGAAGGGAAGAGAGTGTGGGGGAAAGTGTTCCCCGCTTGTTGCGAAGCCGTATCTCGCCGTTTTGACTCCGTGATGGTGATTGAAACCTTGAGAGCTACGATTTGAGGTAGGTAAGTGCCAAAATCCCTTGAATCTAGTGAAACCCTCTTGTGTGGTCAAATCAAGGAGTTGAGAGAGAGTCTATGTGTTATCTTTGAAGGTTTTAAAGGAGGAACAAACAAGATCTAAAAGCATTTAAGGGACATCTTGAGTTAGAGGAAGGTTCTTAGGTTTTGGGGTTTTCTTGAGATTAAAGGTATGATTTGTTCCCAAATCTTGATTTGGACTTAGATCTATGTTGTATTCATGTGGATTAAGTCTTAAATGTGTGGAAAATGTGAAGGAAACAACCCCCTTGGGTTCCTAAAAGGCAGGGTGAAGAAGGGAAGTAGGATAGCAGAACCCGCTGGACACTAGTGGATAGAACCGACAGGTAACCATACCCACCAGTGAGACCCGCTAGTCTTTCCTGGGCCTCGGAGCCTACCGGTGGGTAGGACCGACGAGTACCTAGACCCGTTGATATAATCCACCGGTCTTGGCTGAGCCTTGGGGTCCTACCGGCAGGTAGGGCAGGCGAGTACCTAAACCCACTGGTAGCACCCGCCGGTGTGGCTTGGGTGCTGTCCGTATGAGCAGTTTGCACAGATGGGTCCTCCTACCTACCTACCTACCTATATGACCCACTCGTGGTCCAATGAGCTCCATTCGAGCCCGAACTTCATCGACAACCTTCCTTGCATTGTTAAACTCATTGTGACCATGTCTTTCATTGTTTTATGGTCCCGGAACGAATGTATTTTAAGCTTCCTTTCTGTGTTAGGTTTTTGTGACCCTCATCTTCACACGTCGGATCTCACTCGTACCATGTGTGCACAATCTTCTACTTGAAAAGGTAAATGGGGAGAGGATGTTGATTTTATTTTGGAGTGTTTATTGCATCATTTCTATTTTATTCATCATCTTGCCATTTATGAATGCCATCTTCATGCATATGTATTGTCTACTGCAGGATGCATTTATGAATCGTTATGTTGTATCTTTAAATTTCCAAACACTTGTTACTTTCTTTGAATTATGAGCATGGGTTATTTCAATTATTAGATAATGATTATTTGTTGGGTATGTGATGAATTGCTAAAATTAAAAAACATAGTTTGCTTGGAAACAAATGCATTGGTGCGCCATGGAATGGGACGTGAAAGCATTATGTAGTCGTACTATCTAATATAGATGCATTGGTTTAGGTTGACATTCCCTCATACTACGATCCTTTCCAACAGGGGTTTAGGTGTTGGGTTATCACTGGGGGGAACTGTCGGTCACAGACCTCCGTGGTAGTTAGATGTATGGTTGGCTGATCATTAGGATAGTTGAAAACGTTGGTGATATATTCAGAGGGCCGAGCATATTGTATTTATTTTCTGCTATGGTTTGGCCACGATTTACTTTTTCGAATACTTACGGTCGGCCCTCTCCAATAACTCTATAGATGTATCACAGGATGGAGAATGCATCTCGTACTCGGAGAATACACACACTGTGGTTGTGAATAGCATGTAACCTATGACTTAGCATTGTTGCCTAGGCGAATAGGCCTAAAATGAATTTCATGCATATATGATCATTTGAAATGTGACTGCTTGTTTGTGTCTTTCTTTCCATTTACTGAGCTAGTGAGCTCACCCCTTGTATACATACCTTTTTAGATGATTTTGCAGGCTTCCTCATGGATGAGAAAGAGTCGGGGCCCACTGACATGTTCCCGATAGTGGACTAGTGGGTTCCGAAAGATTTTGGGCACGGCGTCGAGTGCACATGCGAGGGCTGCGTTGTAGGGCAACAGTAGTGACTTCCAATCATCACTTTTTTTATTCTTTTAATGTATTCTCCTTTTGTGCTCTAGATATTTAAATTGTTATTTCTTATTTAATTATCATGCCTACGGGCCCACATATACATATATATATACTATGTATAATAATTTGGATATCAAGAGTAGTGGAGAAATTTACAAATATAAGTGATTAGTCTTCCGCTGAATTATTTAGTTATATTCCCATATCTTGTATTGCATGTTGTGGTGTGATTTACTGCATCGGATGATCCTGGCGATTCTTGGGTTACCTGGAGGTGACCCGATCTTCGGTCAGGTTCTATGTGAACGGGACGTGACAACGGTGGTATTAGAGCACAATACTCTAAACACTCACAGCTTGCAAGTTCGAACCTTGTAGAATCTATAATAGAATTTGGGGTTGGGTAAATATAAAAGATTTTCACATAAAAGCTATAATGAGATAAAATTTAAAATGTGTATCGTGTTGCATGTACCAAAAGAAGAGTATAAGGAAGCCAAAAAAAAAAAGATGTTCCTCAAACAAGTTCACATACAACCATCCTGATTCACTGCACTATCAATCATCATCTAAATCAATGACTTCTGCCTCCCTGGACCTAGAGTTTATGTTGAGGCGACGATCATAGTAGTCGAAGCATCAGTTCACTGGCTTCACCTCTTCTTAAAGCTGTGCAAGGTTCACCGCTACCTCTGCAGAGACCAAGTCCATGGCTTCGAATAGGTCCCTATGATCTGTCTTCATCCTTACTTGGGTTTGCCAGAGTGTCCTCTCACGTGCGGCTCCCTCTTCTTGATTCTTCAAGATCTATTCTTGCCCTACCCGAAGTGCCTCTAATCGGTCCATCATACCTTGATAGTCAAAAACCCCACTTGGAGGAGGTGGTGCTGCATAAGAAGGATCTTTAGTCTCCATTGCAACCTCCTTATCCACTGTGGGAACATATTACTCATCCTCCTCATCATCATCCTTTAAAGGCATTTCCTCCTCATTAGCTTCCATAACACCATACAAATCCATCTTGTGTAAGTTTCCTTGGGAAAACTTATCCAATGGGAACTTTCCCTCATCACCCCTAAAATCAACATGGAAATGTTGAAATACTCTCGTGAGAGATCAGGCATAAGGAAAGTTACCATATGAGGGATGTGCAATGTGGTACTCCATTGTCTTCATCATGATGAAGGGAAGACATAGGCGGGAAGCATCCTCTAGGGCCATATAGATATAGTTTTCCATGTACACCAACATGAAGTTCACTTGGTTCCTATGACCGGCTCTAGGAAGCAAGTTAGACTGAACTAGGTGGCTAAAACCTGGACATCTAGAATATACGCAGTCTCGGACTTGGGGTGTAGTAGATGTGGTTTTGCAACTCCCAGTCCATAAAAGGGCCTAAGGCCTTGACCCTAGGAGGACAAAAATACCAATTACCCTCCATCGATATGCCGAGAATCTCCGTGAACAAGTCGATGGGTAGTCTGATATCTCATCCCATCACTTGACTGGTGAGGGAGTATACCATACCATCATAGGAAGCTTCGAGGTTACAGTAAAACATCAAAACAAGGTCGGGGTAGTAGGGTAAGTCAAGGGAGAGCATGGACTGCCAACCCAAAGCCGTGAATTTCTCTAGCATTTGGACCTTTGAGAAGTCCTCTACTATGATGGAATTTTCCATGAGCATGGTCATTGAGGAGAATTTGGACCATGACACGGCTGCCTCTAGACTTCGGTAAATGTGCTCATCATACTCTTCGAGGTCTACAGGTGCATTTCTCCTCTGGTGAGTTCTTTTTGTTGAAGAACTCAAACTGCACTTTTCCCTTTCTGGCTAGGAGTTTTTCTGCTCCTAAGGCTTCCTTACTCTTGCGAGATGACGCCCTACAAAGTCCACATGAAAGAGATAAGAATCCGACAAAATTTCAAGAGGAGGTAAATTAAGCAATGGATAAGAGAAGAATCAATGCAAATAGGACCATAAGAAGTGGAAAAGTAGTGTGAATGACAACAATCAAACATGGCACTCATGTTAAGTACCTTGTAGTGGGTTATGTGTATTGAATGACGAGCAAGAAGAAAAACCACTATAGTGCTAATGCCATTGTCATAATGTGCTCATATAGAAAAGCTGAGTTGGTAAGAAAAGTAGTTGGCATATACAGTGTAGTGACCAAGAGAATATCAAGATGTCATGATTTTAAATGCACATTCATAATTAGAAGCCAAGGAGTGGGAGCATTTTGCTTGGAGCATAGATCATACAAATGCTCAAGCTAACAACAACCCAAAGCATTAGGCAAACTTCAAGAGAAAACAATAAATAAATAATAAAAAAAGGGAAATTTCCATAGGGATGAGCATAATCAATGAACATCCATAACATTGAGAGGAATTTCACAATAGTGTGTAAATGAAGGTTCAAATGCATATAATTACACATATCTTAGTCTTATTAAAGTCAAAACAATGAAAAAACCCCCAATTTTCTCATGAGCCCTAACCTAAAAATAGTGAAATTTCTTTCCAAGGAGTAATGGGTGAGGCATGCATGCAATGTATCATTCTCATCACTATAATGCAACCAAATGTGAGTAAATAAACCTATTCAGCTCATACATTGGGTAAGGAAAGAGAGAGAGAACATGAAAACCCCAAAACAGCAAAAATTTGGGGAAAAAGGGTTAAGCAACTCATAAAATTGATAAATGTGGTGGATTGAAGAAGAAAATCGTGGACAAATGTCATATTCTCATGGTACATTCCTTCTAGTTGAGAAAGATGAAGAGAAAAAAAAAATTCAAAGGATATAGATCAAGAGCAAACAAGATTCCATAGGTCAAAAGAGAAAATAAGGAGAAGAACACTTACTTGAAGGTTGGAAGTTGATGGTTGAATGCTTTGATCCAAAATGGAGGAGAGAAGTTGAGTGTAAAGTGCTTGGTAGGAGCTCCCCAACCCTTTCCTTAATGCTTCAAATGAACTTGAGAGGAGTAGAGAGTGAAAGGAATGAAGAGTAACAGAAACGAGGGCAAGAAAGCCCTCTTAACAAAACCGCAGCCGTGATTGGCGGGTCTTGAATCCACCAGCCTACTGGCCGATAGGGAATTTTGGGCCCAGAATACCCTAAAATTGGGTATTTCATTTCTTGTGCTTAGTGGAACCCAAAGTTTACATGAATTGTAAGCAGTTTGCACTAGGAAATTGGGTGCATTGTTATGTGTGGTAATTTATATAGTAGCAATTAATGTTGTGGACGCATACTACAATGATGGAATGCAATGTCATAATGTGACCTGTGACATGATGTGCATTTGATTTTGTGCTTACACATGATAATTATGGCACTTAATCAATGCCTAACTTTGATGTAAATCAGGTACAAGGTATCATGGTACGCACTAGATCTGGAGGTATTGTACGAGGAGCCCCTCCTAGTCCTCGTCTTGTCGGACGACCACTAAATCCTCGAGGGCCTTGATTGGTGGGACTGTCACCACACCCATGACCCCAGGTGGGACCTAGGCAAGAAGAGATATTAGAGGACCCACCTATGAATAAAATCCCAGATCCTCCTCCCATTATCACTCCAAATGATGTTGCGGCTCTTATCCAACAGTCACAGCAAGCATTCCAGCAGTAACTACTCTAGCAACAAAAAAATTTCATGAATGTTGTGCATCAACAACTGAACCCTATGCAGTTAGCATCCCTGTGTGGTGACTTTTCCCCAAGATCCACCCGTAGTGCCGGGTACTGGAGCTCAACCAGGGGGTACACCTCCTAGGGTACCACCACAAGACCCACCAGGAAGCACACCTCCCGTGGTGACACCACGGTTTTCGCCATTCAGCACTCCTCCATAAATGATGCCTCTGCCATAACTGTACTATCTGACATATCTGCCTTATTACCCATCGACAACTACTACAGCAAAGGTGATTGAATCTTTTAAGATGCACTTGCCACCTATCTTCACTAAAGTGGGCAGCGATCCCTTAGAGCCGGATCAATGGATCTAGGAGATGGAGAAAATATTTGAAGTTGTGGGATGCACAGAAGCTCAAAAACTTATCTATGCAGGCTTGCAATTGAAGAATGAAGTAAACTCATAGTGGAGAGCTTCCAAACTCATCTTGATAGCAACCGACCTGGACCCAACTTGGGAATAATTCAAGGAATTGTTTTTATCAAATTACTCTCCCAATAGCTTCAGAGATCGCAAGGAAGCATATTTCATGGCATTGACTCAGGGAAACAAGTTCGTCCTTGAGTACCAACAACAATTTGATGACTTATTTTATTTTGCTCCTCCACACATGAAAGCAACTGAGGAGAAAGATAAGAAATTTTTAAAGGGATTGAAGGTGTCCATTGGTTCAGTATTGGGGGCCATGGATTTGACAGATTATGCCCAAATAGAGCAGAAGTCCAATACCATGGAGGACAAGCAGAAAGGAGAGTCTTCCACTATACCGAGGCTCTGGAAGAGGTCTAACCCATATGCGGATTTGGGCAACCCGAATAAGAGTTTTTATGGGCCATATAATTATGGTCCATCATATTAGCAGCAGTATAAGTCATCGGGTTTTATGCCCCGATCAACTAGTGGATCGGGTACCACATCTTTTTGCCCGAATACTAGTACGGTGCCTATAGCCTGGAGGCCGCCTCGTCCTTTAACTGCACCAGCTCAGATTCAGAGAGCCTTAGTACCAGTGTAAGTGTCTCAAAACTGTTGTTATGTCTGTTATGTGGTTGGGCACTTTGCCAAGGATTGCCCGTACAAAATAGCTATTTTACAGAATCAGTCCTATGTTTACAGACCCGCACTAGCTCAAGGGGGCCAACCTCAAGGAAGGATGTATACATTATCATCCAAGGAGGTTGAAGCCAGCCCTGATGTGGTAGCAAGTATCCTATCTATATCGGGTATACCAACTTATGTATTATTTGACTCTGGAGCATTACATTCATTTGTATCTAAAAGGTTTGCTAGAAAGATTGATATGTCACCCAAGGCTCTAGAGAGCAAGTTTATTGTTAGTACACCTATAGGCAAAGTAGCACAGTCAAATGAAGTGTATGGACCATGCTCAGTTGAAATTGATGGGAAGAAGCTGGATGCCCAACTTATCAAATTCAACATGCAGAATTTTGATGTCACACTGGGCATGGATTGGTTGTCAGCTCACCGGTCAAACGTGATGTGCGCCAAGAAACAAATTAAGGTGGTGAGTGATGAAGGAGAGGAGCTATTGTATCAGGCAAATAAGGCGAAGTGACCTAGAGAGGTTCTCATCTCTACCCTGTAGGCAGTGAAATTATTGAAAGGCGGATGTCAAGGCTACCTAGCATCAGTACAAGATGTGTAAGCAAAGGTCACACCATTAGAGCAATTGAAAGTAGTTAGGGAGTTTTCTGATGTCTTTTCAGATGATCTAACTCGGCTAGCACCTAAGAATTGGAGTTTGCTATTGATTTGGTTCTTGGAGCGGCCCCAGTGTCTAAAGCTCCATACATAATGGCACCACCTGAGTTGAAGGAGTTGCGGACACAGTTATAAGACTTGTTGGAAAGGAGATTTATATGCCCGAGTGTTTCTCCTTGGGGTGCTCCAGTTCTATTTGTTACGAAGAAGGATGGAAGTCTACGTATGTGCATCAATTACCAAGAACCAATATCCATTGCCACGCATCAATGACCTCTTTGATCAACTGTAAGGTGCTAAGGTATTCTCAAAGATTGATCTTAGATCTGACTATTATCATATCAAAATAAAAAGTAGTGACATACCCAAGACAGCCTTTAGGACTCGGTATAGTCTCTATGAATTCCTAGTGCTGTCTTTCAGGTTAACCAACGTACTGGCAGCTTTTGTGGATTTAATGAAAGGAGTATTTTATGATGTTCTTGATAAGTGGGTCATTATTTTTATCGATGACATTTTGATCTACTCGAAGAGTGAAGAGGAGCATATGCTACACTTGAGGATGGTACTTAAATGGTTGAGAGAATAGTAGTGGTACGCACAATTCAGGAAGTGTGAGTTTTGGCTCAAGCAGATCAGATTCCTAGGACATATAGTGTCTGAGAATGGAATTGACGTAGAGCCGGATAAAGTAAAAGTGGTAGTGGAGTGGGAAACACCCAAGAATGCGACAGAGATTAGAAGCTTCGTAGGGTCAATGGGATACTACCGCCGCTTCATCAAGAACTTCTCTCAAATCGTTGCTCCAATTACCAATTTGACGAAAAAGGGTATGAAGTTTGAATGGTATAGGGAGTGTGAAAACAGTTTTTAGTAATTGAAGAGTCGATTTGTGATACCCTACTTTCTAAACCTGGTCTAATTTTTCAGTTGGTTCGATTTGGTCTTGCAGGACCTAAACCTGAGCGAGCCGAGGTGGGTACCTTATGTAACATGATGGCTAGGGTGAGTTGGAGTCCATGCCTAGTGAAGTCTGTGTGCCCAACCATGCACTTGCACATATCACCGGGACATGTACGCGCAATAAAGGTACGTGGTTGTATTTTATGTCAAGTACGTATGTTAATCGATTTCGAATAGTGGAATGAGTGTTGGGGCTGAGCCCTATCAAAAATCCCAATGATTCGGTTAAGTTTTGGCCGATTAGTGGATGGTCATGGTTGGGTCGGACCCACCAGTGTGACCTACCACTCTGATCTTTAGATATTTTGACCTCACTATAAATAGCATTTATTACCTTTCTTTTCCCACATTTATTGTTTTACATGGTGGGTGAGAAAAGTAAAGAAGAGAGAAAAGAATGAGAGAGAAGGGAAGAAGAAGGAAGAAATGGGGGAGAAAATGCTCATTGTGCGTAGCCGAGGTTGAATCTTTCAATTTCAACACTGGATTAACAATCCTCATCTCGAGATCTATGATGTGAGGTGAGTAAAGTCCATATTCCTTAAACCCTTATGAAACTCTAAGTGAAACCCTTCAATTTGGGTAGCAATCCTTTGGATCTTATTATTATCTCTTGAGAATGTGAATCTAAGGTTTAATAAAGGTACTACATATTGTTTGTGAAGGATTTAGAGGAAGACTAGCAATATTTGTGAAGCATTTTGTTGATCTCTTGAGCTAAAGAGAAGATTTGGGGTCATGAGGTGTCCTTGAGTAAAGAGGTAAAACTCAAGCTTAAAACTTTGGATCAACCTTAGATCTAGGTTGGAATCATGATTTGGAGCCTTAGATTTATGGGAAATGCGGTTAAATCGACCCGTGGTGGTTTCCACAAGGTGGGATGAAGAATAGGAGAGAACAACAAAATTCTTGATCTGATTGGGGGGTGCCTAGGAATGGTCAGACCCACCAATCTAGCGCCTACCTATCCTAGGTGGGCTATTGGCTCGATCGATGAGCAAGATCAGTGGGCAACCTGGCCTACTGATGAGCACATTTATATGTGAAATCTAGTGTAGTAAAACATGCATTTTACATATTTAGAATGGAGCTACCTTGGGTTTTACTATCTTTTTGTAGGTTTTATATTTTCAAGGCCTTAAGGACTATCGGACGCTATATCTCCAATTTTACAAGTAAAGAGGTCCTATTTGTTTTCATGATTGCAAAGATGACGAAATTTTGAGCAAGATGGACGTGTTCAATTGCAAGTGCACATTTGTTTGGTTAACCGTACAAGTGATTATTCTTTTTCGGTCAGAAAAAGAATAATGGATCAGAACTTAACCGAGATGTAGAACTAGCCCATCTGCAGTTGTCCCAAGGGTATAAGAAATATTTCAAATGCCAACAAGGATCGATGGACCACATCTTTAAGTGATTGAAGATTCGTTTTGGTAACAACTACCTAGCGTAGTTGGTGAGTAGTGGTATGCAAAATCCCTTCCTTATTAGGAGGTCTCAAGTTCGAACCTCTTAACTGCCATTTTGTTGAGGTTTTTTTTAGAAGATTTTCTCTCTCCTACTCATCACTTAAAGGAGGTCGGCCAAGATGGTTGTACACAAGTTTAAAGAAGAGAGAGAGAAAATAAAGAGAAAAAATAGGAAAGAAGAAAAAAAAAAGACAAGGGCATGGATGGAATTTCCCATTAAAATAAAATATTGTCCAAATCCAAGCAAGAAAAATCGGCCAAAGGGGGTTTCTTGAGCAAAAAGAGAGAAAAAAAGAAAAAAATGAGAAAAAATAGGAAAAAAAAGGCAAAAAAAATCGTGGGAGATCTCTCTCCACACATTTTCTCTCTTCTCTCTCCTCCACCTCATCAACAAGATAAAAAAATCTTTTTTTTAGAGGCTAAAATCGTTAGCTTCCCTCTCCTATTCTCTATATAATAGAATTAACACAAGGGAAGGAGGCAATTCATTCTTCTTTTAGGGTTTTTTCTTACTTTTCTCTATCTCTTTCTCTAGTGTTCTCTTTCTCTAGCTCTAGTTCTAGGTTTATGCTTTAAACACTTTTGTAAGTTCTTTTTATTCAATTAATGCAAGCACTTTTGTTTTTGATTCAATCTTTTATTTTTATTGTTTAAATAATTGAGTTGTTATTTTCAAGTTCAAGTTCTAGTTTTAGGCTTAGTTCTAGGTGACAAGAATAAGCTATGAAGCATGTCTTTCAAGTTCAACTTTTTTCTTCGGATTTGTTTTCTCTAGTACTAGAAATTTTAGATTTGGTTTATTCCAGATCTGGTTTTTAGTATTGGTAGTATCTCAAATCGATCAAGTTTTCAGTCAAGGGTTGAAGTTCAGGCAAGTAGGATCCTTCAGTAGTCTTCTCTCCCCCCTCTCATTCCCTCTTCTGACTACCCTTTCTTTATTAATTTAGGATTTTAATTTCAGTCGTTACATTATTACTATCCCTTTCCCCCAAGGTTCATGGCTAGTGTATGCGTTGGTTTTGCCCCTCTTAGCCATAGAACCATCATTTTATTGTTTTTATTTTAATTGTCTCCCTTTCTCTAAAGCCAACTAGAGTAACCCTTGTAAGAGTGACTCTTTGGTCAAGTAGGGAAGCTCATATTATGATGCATCCCTTGAGCTAAGTAGAGAAACCTACTTGTGAGTCTCTTTGTAGCTTTATCCCCTTTCTTTTACTTTATTTTTATTTCAGCATTTTTTTTTCTTCATTGCTTTTTAATTACGTGGGGTGTTTATTTTTAGCTATTTATTTATTAAATTTTAATTGCGTGGCTTGCGTATTTAAATTCTTAGATGATAAATGGTTAGGACATTATTTTAGATACATATGTTTAGGATGGTAATTAGAATTAGATCACAACCATTAATTAGTTCACTTTCGCATTATTAAAAGAAGCAAAAAAATAAAGTGGTTGTTCTCCCTGTGTTTGACCCATAGCTACACTGATCCATACGCTTGCGGTTACATTTTAAAATCTCAAACACCTATCGCTCATGGCCTGTCGGTCCAAGCAGAGCTGTTGGCTCGACAGACGAGCAAGATCAATGGGCAACTTGGCCCACAGCTCCTGGCCAGTTGATCCAGGCAGAGTCCCTGGGTCGAGCGGCGAGGAAGGATTGGTGGGTGCCTTGCCCGCCGGTTGACCCACCAATCCGACTTCTCGAGTCCCAATTGCACCCAAATTTATCGGGTAACCTTCTCTTGTGTCTAAACACATTGGGATCAACATACCTCATTGGTTATGAGCATATAGTGGAGATATACTAAACCCAACTCTTTTTGTGATAGATTGTACTAGAAACTCGCATCATCACATGCCAAATCTTCCTCGAACCAAGGGTGATCTTTGTACACCACTAAGTAAGTGGGAAGAGGACATTGCATCATATCATTTTAGATGTAGACTAGCCATGTCATCATTTCATTATTGTTGTAGACTAGTCATCCACGAGTGCCATCGCTTGCATTGATGTGTGCATTATGAAATTCATTTATGATTTGACATACAGATATATTTAATTGTTAAATGCTTATTCTTACTTTGAGGTATGAGATGGATGACTCTAAACTAATGATTATAATGCTTTGCTAGATTAGATGTCGTAGTCGGCTTGGACACGAATGCAGTGGTGGAATGGGACGTGATGGCACTATGCAATCGTCCTATCACACACAGGAGCATGTGGTTAGGAATGACATATCCCTGTGCTACGACCCTTCCCAGCAGGGGTTTAGGTGCTGGGTATATCACTGGGGGGAAGTCTGAGCTTGTGTACCAACAGTGGCAGTTAGAAGTATGCCTAGCTGATCATTAGGACTATCGACAACTTTGGTGATATAACAAGAGGGCCAATCGTACTGCTTTAATTTAATGCAGGGAAAGGCCCATTTTACTTTAATGTCACTGAGGAACAAAAATTTACTTTAATGTCGCTGATAAACAAAAATTTAATTTAATGTCACTGAGGAACAAAAATTTACTTTTTCGATACCCATGGCTGGCCTTCTCCGGTAACCCTATGGGCGTATCGCTGGATAAGTTTCGTGATTCGTACCTAGAGCATACGCGCACTGTGATTACAAGTAGCACATGACCTATGACTTAGAATTATTGTCTAGGTGGACTATGATGATAAAATGAATTGTATGCATATAGGTTCATTTGTATTGCGACTGCTTGTTTGGTCTTTTTTTTCACTTACTGGGCTAGTGAGCTCATCCCACGTGCACATCATTTTTAGATGATCTTACAAGTTATTTGGTTGAAGAGATAGAGCCGAGACCCACTGTGGAGTTTTCAGTCAAGGACTGGTGGGTCCCTAAAGATCTTGAGCATAGGACCGAGTGCCCGTACGATAGCTATGTTGCTGGTTAGTAACATTGATACCATAATGGGATTCTTTTTGATTATTTTGAAATGTTATCCCTTTTGTGCTCTAGATATTTAATTGTATTTTGTGTATATATCACGCCTACGGGCCTACATGTAAAGGTATTATGCAATACAATTTGGGTATCAAGAGTATTGGGGTATTTACAAGTAAATACATGTAAGACTTCCGCTAAATTATAAAATCTACTTGGTTTAGAGTGTGTATATGATGTGCTGTGGTTACTGTATCAAATGATCCTAACAGGTTTTGGGTTAACAGGTGTTAAATCAGTCACCGATCTGGTTCTACATGGAACGGGGTGTGATAGCAATGGTATTAGAGTGCGATGCTCTACCCACAGATAGCATACAGTTAGATCCCATAGAGTCTTATAATAGGACCCTGGGTTTGGGTAAACATAAAAACCTTAAAGGAATAAAATCTGTAATAAGATGAAAAAATTTAAATATTTGTATTTCATTGCATGCATGAGTGTATAACTCAAAAAGACTAATTGGTCAAGTCCATAAACCATTAACTCAAAATTTAATAAAAAATTTGGCAGCATAACAGTGCTATATTGAATTTCCAAAAAAATTTACACAAGTCACCTAATAATCACATACATAAACATAATCACAAACTGGGGTGACACACACTATCACCGCTGACCCACAACAGAATAAATCAAAATAAGTGAAACCATCCGAAGGTTATAAATATCCACAGAATACTACGAAGGGCCAACCCATAAAAGTGTATCAGAATATACAACCACCAGATATCAAATCACCATAATCAAACATAGAGAGAGGAATGAAAGATAGAAAAGAAGGAATGTGGAGGAGGATCTGCCTCTTCATTGATCGTCCTTGGGCACGGTGGATGAACTTCCTCGCTTGGGCCGCGATTTACAATGGAATTGGTAGTCGAAAAAGTCTAATCGGTCATTTATTAGGACCACCTCCTTTTGCACTTGGCGGAAATCAACGATGATGCCCTTGGAAACTTTATCCAAGTCCTCTGTTAGGGTCTGGAAATCAGTCTCCATTCTCCCCAGTATACATTGTATCACCAACTCCCAGGTGACACTCTCCTCTACCTGCTCAGAAATTCGATCTTGCCCTTCCTTCATGGCACCAATGCTATCTATTAGCCTCTAAAAATCAAAAGCCCCACCAGAAGGTGGTGGAGCTGTAAAGTGTAGATCTGTAGCCCTAGACTCTAAGGGCTCCACCTCTAGGACATCCTCCTTGTCAATCTCTTTCTCATCCTCCTCACTGACGTACTCTCCCTCCATGCCCTCTGACCCTTGCTCTTCGGCCTCCTATGGTGCCCCCATTGGCATTGGCAACCCCATCCTCCTCAAGTTTTCCTTAGTGAACTTATCTCCTGGGTACTTCCCCTTCTCACTCAACAAGTTCACTTGGAAATACTCAAATACCTATATGAGTGATCTTCCATAAGGAAAACCGGAGTCATTAGGATGAGCCCATGTGGTATTCCATCGTCTTCATCATGACATAAGGAAGGCAAAGATGGGGTACACCCTCATCTAATGCCACAAAGATGTTGTAAGCAATATAAGCTGTCATAAAGCTCATTTGGTTCCTGTGACTCGCTATAGGGAGCAGGTTAAATTGGGCCAGGCATGCAAACACTTGGGCATATGCATTATAAGTTGTCTCAGATAAAAAATGCTCCTTCCTACCATAAATGGTCCTATAGATGTGCTCTTGCATCTCAACACTCAAGTCTAGACCAATAGCCTTGATCCTTGGGGGATTATAAAAGTGGGCACCCTCAGTAGAGGTACCTAGAATGGCTACCAACAGATCCACAGTCATAACGATATTTACTCCCTTCACCAGACTGGTGAGAGAGTACTCTGCACTCTCGTAGGACACCTCCAAGTTGCAATAGAAATAATGAACAAGGTCCTTATAGCAAGGACTGTCGGGACGAAGCATGGGATCCCAACCCAGAGAAGTGAATTTCTCTAACATCTGGTAATCTACAAAATCATCACTCACCACTGACTTCTCTATCATAATCGACTTTTTGGAGAAGATGGACTAGGCTATAGTCACTTCAAGGCTGTGGAAAAGGCTCTCATCAAAGTCTGAGGGGTCAATAGAGGCCTCCCTCGTGGGTCCGGCCCGTGATGTAGAGGAACTGGGGAATGCATTTCTCCGTCTGGATGTTGTAGTTTTCCTCCTTTTGGAGGAGGAGGCTACCTCTTTTCCTTTTCTAGAAGACATCCTAAAAGCACAAGGGAGATGTCTAAGTGAAATGAATAGGGAATATGAAAAGAATGTGATAAGCAATATTTTAAAAAGGGGGTGAAATGAACCCTATGAGAAGTGACATGAATGAAGAACCTCGAAGTGTAGGGATAAACATCAAAATGCAAGGACATTAAGAGATGAACTTGGAAAGAAATAAAAATATGTAATGAGGAAGTGAATGAGTGCAAGGACCTCCTAAATGTCCAAATACAGTTGAATTGATGGCATTAGGCAAAAATCATAGCAAGAAGTCTAAATAAATGAGAGAAGATGAATGGGAGCCCCAAAATAGTAAATTGGGAAAAATTCTATATTTTTGCAAGAAAATTCTTTTGAGACAAACATATTAGTAATTGGTGGAGGTGGACATAGCTGAATCCATTATTCATAAGAAAAGGAAGCAAAATGAGGAAAACCCCCAAAATTTCTCAAGAATTGATTATAGAAGGGAGGGTTATGTATATCAAAAGAAGGGAAATCTATGCACACACAGATGGAAATGACTACTCTACTAATGTGTATGTGCAATGAGAGTGAGGAATAACATTTGAATGATTAATTTGAAATAAAGAAGGGAAAATGAGAATAAAACCCTAAAATAGTGAAATTAGGGCAAAGGTTGAGATTTTCTCTCTATAATCGGTCAAGCATGACCAACAGGCGATGAAAATCACAAATGAACTACCGCATTGTCAAGAAACAAACTTTCCACGGAAAAAAATGGGACAAAAGAAGAAATTCTAAGATGCTACCATGAAAGAACACCGAAACCACCATTCTCAAAGAGAAAAAGGGAGAAGGAGAACTTACTTGTAGATTCAAGGAGATGAAGCGGAGTTGAAACGGTGAGTTGTTGAGTAGAATCGAGGGTTTGAGTGTTGGAACGGACCCTCAAATCTCCCTAGTTGAATTTGGAAAGAAGTAGAAGAGAAAGTGGGAAATAGTGTTTTAAAAACCCCTTTTTAAATGGTCTCGAATGGCGGCCCGCCGACTGGCGGGCCCTTGCCTAACCTTGCTCACCGGTCTTGCCCGTCGATCTGTGTACCAAGGTCCCAAATTGGCATGTGTTGGAGATTTTTAGTATTTTGCGCCTCGTAGGCCCCAATTAGATGCCAATAGGGGTGTTTTGTTGCATAGTTAATCATTGTTGTGAGACCAAACTATGTGTTAGTAATTAAGTGTGTGTGGTGGTTAGTGGTGTGGTGTATCAATGTAGCCTGTGACATGAAATGCATTTAATTGTGAATATATATACAAATGTTGTGGCACTCAATCAATGCTTACATTTTGGAATAATCCAGGTACAGAACACCATGGTACACACCAGATCCAGTGGTCGTACCCGTGGTATCCCTCGGGGTCCATCACCCATTTCCCATGGTCCTCGACCCATGGGCAATCCTTATCCACTACCACAAGTGGATCATGATCTGGAGGAAGTTCAGGGTAACCCACCTGTGAACAAAATTTTGGGTCCTCCACATGTCATCACTCCTAGTGATGTGGCGACCCATATACAACAGTCGCAAGGGGCCTTTCAGTAGCAGTTGTTTCATCAACAACAAATTTTCATGGCTACTATGGAACAATACTTGAACCCTACTCTACAGGGTCATTCTCCTAGAGGGGTTACTCCACAGGACCCTCTAGTGGGGTCAGCTGTTGAGGTACAATCAGGAGGAACACTGCCTGGGGTTACAACTCAAGATCAACTAGGAGGTACCCCTCCGGTTCCACCATATGGTACTTCACCATTTATGATGCCTCCACCTTATCCATTCTATCCACCTTATCATCCACCAGCTACTACTAAGACAAAGGTGGTGGAATCTTTTAAGAAGTATATGCCACCCATCTTCACCAAGGTGGGTAATGACCTATTAGAGCCAGATCGGTGGATCCAAGAGTTGGAGAAAGTGTTTGATATAGTAGAGTGCATAGAGGCACAGAAGTTTATATGTGATGGGTTGCAACTTAGAAATGAAGCTGATTCTTGGTGGAAAGATTCCAAGCCTATACCGATGGTGACTCACCCAAAGCCTATTTGGGAACAATTCAAGGAATTGATCTTATCGAATTACTATCCAAAGAGCTCCAGAGACCGCAAAGAGGCGGAGTTTATGGTGCTAACTCAGGGAAGCAAAACTGTTCTGGAGTATCAGCAACAATTTGAAAGTTTGTTTTATTTTGCTCCTCGTCATATGAGGACGGCTGAGGAAAAAGCCTAGAAATTTTTGAAGGGGCTGAAGACATCTATTGGTACAGTGCTGGAGGTTTTGGACTTAACTGAATATGCACAAATTGTGCAAAAAGCCAAGACAATGGAAGAAAAGCAAAAGGGAGAGCCATCCCATGCACTAGGAATATAGAAGAGGAAAAATCCATATACTGATTCGGGTGGCTCGCGTAAGATTTTTCATGGGTTATACTCCTATGGTCCCACCTATAGACAGCCTACAGGCCATCAGGTTATCCTTTTTGACCAGCTAGTTGACCGGGCACTACATCTTTCCTCCCTAACACTAGTGTGGTGCGTATAGCCCCAAGACCCCCTCGTCCTCCAACTGCACCAGGATCAGTATAGAGAGCTCCCACTCCAGTTCAAGCAACACTAAACCAATACTATAATTGTCATTCCTATGGGCACTTCGGCAACGATCGCCGGTACCCAATAATGGCACCTTTTATTTGACCCCCTGTGCATAGACATGCATTAACTCAAGGAAACTAGCCTCAAGGAAGGATGTATGCCCTAATAGCTAAGGAAGCTGAAGCTAGTACTACAGTAGTAGCAGGTACACTGTAATTAAAAGATTTGTGATTAAAATATGAGTAACCTGTTATACTTATATGCAATGCAATGCTAGGTACCTTATCTATATTAGGTATACCTGTATATGTCTTATTCAACTCTAGAGTTTCACATTCATTTGTGTCTAAGAGATTTGCTAGAAAGCTTGATGTGTCATCTAAGACCTTAGAATGCAAGTTAGAGGTTAGCACTCCTATAGGCACAATAGAATAGTTGAAAGAAGTCTGTGGGCCGTGCTCAGTTGATATGAATGGAAAGAAGCTGGATGCCTAGCTTATCAAATTCAACATACAGAATTTTGGATGTCATTCTAGGCATGGATTGGTTGTCGGCTCATCGAGCAAATATGATGTGTGCCGAGAAACAAGATAAGATGAAGGATAACGAATGAATAGAGCTTGTGTATCAAGCTGAAAAGTCAAAGCAACTTAGAAAAACTATCATCTCTACATTGCAGGCAGTGAAATTATTAAAAGATGGATGTTAGGGCTACCTTGCATTAGTACTAGAAGCGGATGCAAAGGTCACTCCGTTAGAAGAATTGGAGGTAGTTAAGGAATACCCTAATGTTTTTCTAGATGATCTAACCCAGTTACCACCTGACAGAGAACTGAAGTTTGCCATTGATCTGGTTCCTGGAGCTGCCTCAATGTCTAAAGCTCCATATAGAATGGCACTAGCCGAATTAAAAGAGCTACAGACACAGTTGAAAGATTTATTGAAAAAAGGGTTTATATGCCCAAGTGTCTCACCTTGGGGTGCACCAGTCTTATTTGTCAAGAAGAAGGATGGTAGTCCATGTATGTGCATCGATTATCGAGAATTGAATAAGTTGACCATTAAGAACTGGTATCGCTTGCCACGCATCGATAATCTATTGGACCAACTGCAAGGTACTAAGGTGTTTTCAAAGATTGATCACAGATCGGGTTACTACCAGCTCAAGTTTAAGAGCAGTGACATACCAAAGACAACTTTTAGAACCCGATATGGTCATTATGAATTCCTGGTGCTATCTTTCGAGTTAACTAATGGACCAGCTGCTTTTATGGTTTTAATGAATTAGATATTTCATGAAGTCCTTAATAAGTGGGTCATCATTTTCATTGATGACATCTTGATTTACTCAAAGTCGGAAGAAGAACATGCAAGACACTTAAGGATGGTGTTATAAAGACTAAGAGAGCAGCAGTTATATGTCAAATTCAACAAATATGAATTTTGGCTCAAGCAAGTTGGATCCCTAGGACACGTGGTGCCTGAGAATGGGATCGAGGTGGACCTCAACAAAGTAAAAGCTGTAGAGTGGGAAGCACCCAAGAATGTAACAGAGATCAAGAGCTTCTTGGGCTTAGTAGGCTACTATCGGCGCTTCATCAAATATTTTTCTCAGATTTTGGCACCAATGACTAAGTTGACTAGGAAAAGTATAAAGTTTGAGTGGTCAGGAGAATGTGAAAACATCTTCCAAGAATTGAAGAAGCGGTTAGTGTCAGCTCCTGTATTGACCATTCCAAATGGTATAGGTGGGACGACAGTCTATACCGATGCATCCAAGATAGGGTTAAGTTGTGTTCCCATGCAACATGGCAAGGTGGTAGCATATGCATCTAGGAAACTCAAGGATTGTGAGAAGAATTACCCGATTGATGATTTAGAGCTGGTGGTAGTCATCTTTGCCTTGAAGATCTGGCGTCATTATCTGTATGGGGAGAAGTGTGAAATATGCAGTGACCAAAAGAGTCTTAAATACTTCTTCACCCAATGAGATTTAAATATGAGGCAGAGGAGATGGCTTGAGCTGATGAAGGACTATGATTGTGATATTCAATATCACCCAGGAAAAGCTAATGTGGTGGCTGACGCTCTAAGTCGGAAGGCTCAGATAGTTTCACTTTCGTACTTAACTGTCAGTCCACAATTGATACAAGAGGCAATATTGATGGATGAAATTCTTCTATATGAGGGACCACCATTGGAGCTTGAGCATCAGCTAGATGATGTTAAGCTATCGACTATATCCTTGTTAGCCTTGCAGATACATCCATCCATTAGACAAGAAGTCATAGCGAAACAATCATTGGATCCTGAGCTGTAAAGGATCATGTTGAAAAATCCAAACGTAAACAATGAATGACCCTGACTTCACAATATCCAATGATGAGGCATTACTATTTCAGGACCAGTTGTGTGTGCCCGACGACATGGAGATACAGGTTAAGATTGTGAAGGCACACAGTTCTGAATACTCACTCCATCCTAGAAGTACAAAGATGTATAAAGATCCTAAAAAAAACTATTGGTGGCCAGCAATGAAGACCACTATTGCCTTGTATGTAGTAAAATGTCTCATGTGTTAGAAGGTCAAGGCAGAAAGGCATCAACCATATAGTACTTTACAGCCATTCCCCGTACTAGAGTGGAAGTGGGACAGGATCATTATGGACTTTGTCACAGGACTACCCCATACACCTAAGGGAATGGATGCAATTTAGGTGGTAGTTGACAGGCTTACCAAGACAGCTCATTTTATCCCTATCAAGACCAATTACTCCATGGATAAGTTAGCCCAACTTTATATGGATAACATAGTCCATTTACATAGAGTACCAGTGAGCATTGTGTCAGATAGAGACCCAAGATTCACATCAAGATTTTGAAAAAGTCTCCAACAAGCCTTAGGGACACAAGTGAATCTGAGTACTACTTTCCATCCACAGATAGATCGATAGTCAGAGCGAACCATACAAATACTGGAAGATATGCTCAGGGCCTGTGCAATGGAGATGAGTGATAGTTGGGAAGAATACATTCCTTTTATGGAGTCGCTTATAATAATAGCTATCAAGCCACAATTGGGATGTCTCCATATAAAGCATTGTATGGCAAGAAGTGTAGAACGCTCCTATATTAGGATGAAGTAGTCGAGCGATGAATGCTTGGGCCAAAAATGATACAGATGACGTGTGACAAGGTCGATGTCATTCGAGAAAGAATTAAAGCAGCCCAATCACGCCAGAAGAGCTATACGGACAACCGCAAGAAGGATATTGAGTTCCAAGAGGGGGAGAAAGTGTTTCTCAAAATCTCTCCTTCTAAAGGGTTATTTAGATTCCACAAGAAGGGCAAGCTAAGTCCGAGGAATGTTGGCCCATTGATATCTTGGTTCGAGTTGGCTCTGTAGCATACATGTTGGCTCTTCCACCTTCCCTCTGTAATGTTCACAATGTGTTCCATGTGTCTATGCTGAAGCGGTACATCCATGATCCATCACATGTGCTGCCTGTGGAACCTGAATATTTAGAAGCTGATATGACCTATAAAGAATAGCCCATTGAAATTTTAGATTGAAAGATAAAGACTCTTCGCAATCGCCTCATCGCTTTTGTGAAAGTTCGATGGGCCAATCATTTGCTTGAGAAAGCATCTTAGGAGAAAGTGGATGACATCCAAGCCAAGTATCTTCATCTTCTCAGACAACAAAGTACTACAATTTTAAGGATGAAATTTTTAAAAAGGGGGGCGTAAATGTGATACCCTACTTTCTAAACCCAGTTTAATTTTTCGGTTGGTTTGATTTGGTCTAACAGGACTTAAACCTGAGTGAGCCGAGGTGGGTACCTTATGGAATATGATGGCTAGGGTGACTCTGAACTCAGGTCGACCAGATGAGTTTGAGTCCGTACCTAGTGAAGTTTGTGTGCCCAAGCCTTGCGCTTGCATGCATCACTAGGACATGTACGCCCAATAAAGGTAGATGGCCCTATTTTATGTTAAGTACACATGTTAATAGATTTCCAAAACTGGAATGCGTGTTGGGGCCAAGCCCCATCAAAAATCCCAATGATTCGGCTAAGTTTTAGCTAATTGGTGGGTGGTCATGGTTGGGTCGGACCGACCAGTGTGACCTACCAGTCTAATCATTAGATATTTTGATCCCACTATAAATATCATTTATTACCTTTCTTTCTCCACATTTATTGTTTTACACGGTGGGTGAGAAAAGTAAAGAAGAGGAAGAAAAGAAGGAGAGAAAAGGGAAGAAGAAGGAAGAAATGGGGAAGAAAATGCTCGTTATGCATCGCTGAGGTTGAATCTTTCGATTTCGATGTTGGATTAGCAATTCTCATCTCAAGATCTATGATGTGAGGTGAGCAAAGTCCATATTCCTTAAACCCTTATGAAACCCTAAGTGAAACCCTTCGATTTGGGTAGCAATCCTTTGGATCTTATTATTATCTCTTCTGAATGTGAATCTAAGGTTTAATAAAGGTATTACATGTTGTTTATGAAGGATTTATAGGATGACTTGCAAGATTTGTGAAGCATTTGTTGATCTCTTGAGCTAAAGAGAAGATTTGGGGTTTTAAGGTGTCCTTGAGCAAAGAGGTAAAACCCAAGCTTAAAAACTTTGGATCGACCTTTGATCTAGGTTGGAATCCTGATTTGGAGCCTTAGATTTGTGAAAAATGCGATCGAATTGACCCATGGTGGTTTCTCCAAGGTGAGATGAAGAATAGGAGAGAACAATAAAATCCCAGTTCTGATTTGTGGGTGCTTGAAAATGGTCAGACCCACCAATCCAACGCCTTCCTGTCCTAGGTGGGCTGCTGGCTCGATCGATAAACAAGGCCGATGGATGACGTGGCCCATCGCTCCTGGCACGCCGGTCCAAGTAGGGCCGCTGGATTGACATGCGAGCAGGACTGGTGGGCAACCTGGCCCACTGCTCCTGGTCGGTTGGTCCGGGCAGAGTCCTTGGGTCGAGCAGTGAGCAAGGGCTGGTAGGTGCCTTGTCCACCGGTTGACCTACCAATCCGACTTCTCGGGTCCCAATTGGGCCCAAATTTGTCAGGTAACCTTCTCTTATGATTCTGAACACATTGGGATTAGCATACCTCATTGGTTATGAGCATAAAGTGGAGATATACTAAACTCAACACTTTTTATGATAGGTTGTACTAGAAACTCGAGTCATCGTACGTCGGATCTTCCTCATACCAAGGGTGATCTTTGTGCACAACTAAGTAAGTGGGAAGAGGATATTACATTATATCATTCTGGATGTAGACTAGCCATGTCATCATTTCATTATTGTTGTAGACTAGTCATCCATGAGTGCCATTGCATGCATTGATGTGTGCCTTATGAAATTCATTTATGATTTGACATGCGGATATATTTAATTATTAAATACGTATTCCTGCTTTGAAGTATGAGATGGATGATTCTAAACTAATGATCATGATGCTTTGCTAGACTAGATGCCATAGTCGGCTTGGACACGAATGCATTGGTGTCTCGTATAATGGGACGTGGTGGTACTATGCTATCGTCCTATCTCACATAGGAGTATAAAATTAGGAATAATATATCCCTATGCTACGATCCTTCTTAGCAGGGGTTTAGGTGTTGGGTATATCCCTAGGGGGAAGCCCAAGCTTGTGTACCAACGGCAGTGGTTAGAAGTACACCCGACTGATCATTAGGACTGTCGGCATCTTTAGTGATATAACAAGAGGGTCAATCATACTGCTTTTAATTTAATATAGAGCAAGGTCCATTTTACTTTAATGTTGCTGAGAAATGGTAATTTATTTTAATGTCACTGAAAAATAGCAATGTACTTTATTGTCACTGAGGAACAACAATTTACTTTTCCAGTATCCACAGCTGGCCTTCTTCGGCAACCCTATGGGCGTATCGCGGGATGGGGTTCGCAGCTTGCACCCAGAGCATACGCGCATTGTGGTTACGAGTAGTACATAACCTATGACTTAGAATTGTTGTCTAGGTGGACAATGATAATAAAATGAACTGCATGCATATAGGTTCATTTATATTGCAACTGCTTGTTTGAGCTTTCTTTTCACTTACTGGGCTAGTGAGTTCATCCCATGTTCACACCACTTTTAGATGATTTTGCAGGTTATTCGGCTAAAGAACTAGAGCCAGGACCCACTGTGGAGTTTCCTGTCGAGGACTGGTGGGCCCTTGAAGATCTTGGGCACGGGGCCGAGTGCCTGTGCGACAGCTAAGTTGCGGGTCAGCAACATTGATAGCATACTGGGATTCTTTTTATTATTTTAAAATGTTACCCCTTTTCTCCTCTGGATGTTTAAATTGTATTTCTTATTATATATCACGCCTACGGGCCCACGTGTAAAGGTATTATGTAATACAATTTGGGTATCAAGAGTATTGGGGTACTTATAGGTAAATACATGTAAGACTTTCGCTGAAATATAGAATTTACTTAGTTTAGAGTGTGTAAGTTGTGCTATGATTACTGTATCAGATGATCCTGGCAGATTTTGGGCTAGCAGGTATTAACTCGGTCACCGATCCGATTCTGTATGGAACAGGGTGTGACACAATTGGTGTCAGCCCTAGTATTGATAATTCTAAAAGGCATGGGTGGAATGACGATTTGCACTGATGCTTCTAAGATTGGGTTGGGTTGTGTTCTTATGCAACATGGTAAGGTGGTGGCGTATGCATCTAGGCAACTGAAGGAGTATGAGAAGAACTACCCCACCCATGATTTGGAGCTGGCGGCAGTCATCTTTGCCTTAAAGATCTAGCATCATTATTTGTACAAGGAGAAGTACGAGATATTCTGCGATCAGTACTTCTTCACAAAAAGGGATCTGAACATGAGGCAGAGGAGATGGCTAGAGCTTATGAAAGATTATGACTGTGACATCTAGTACCATCGGTAAAGCTAATATGGTGGCAGATGCATTGAGTCGAAAAGCTCAGACTGTATCACTTGCATATTTGGCCATCAGCCTACAACTTAAGCAAGAAGCAACATTGATGGATGAAGTCCTTTTATATGAGGGAGTGACCTTAGAGCTCGATCATCAGTTGGATAGTATTGAGCAGTTAAACTTTATCTTTGGCAGCCCTGTAGGTACAACCATCTATCAGGCATGAGGTGATCATAAAATAACCCTTGGATCCTAAGTTGCAGAAGATTAGAATTAGGATTCAGGAGCAAATGGTGGATGATCCTGATTTCACCATAGCCAGTGATGGAGCACTATTGTTTCGGGGCAGGTTGTGTGTGCCAAATAACTTGGAGATATAGGACAAGATAGTAAAGGAAGCACACAACTCAGAGTACACGCTTCACCCTCAGAAGCACCAAGATGTACAAGGATCTTAAACAAAGTTACTGGTGGTGAGGGATGAAGATTATTATGGCCCTATATGTGTCGCAGTGTCTCACGTGTTAGAAGGTTAAGGCGGAGCAGCATCAACCATATGACACTCTTCAGCCCCACCCAGTTACCAGAGTGGAAGTGGGATATGATTACCATAGAATTTGTCACTAGGCTATCTCACACCCAGGGGGATGGATACAATCTGGGTGATAGTTGACAGGCTTACCAAGGTCGCTCATTTCATTCCAATCAAGACTACCTATTATGTGTACAAGTTGGCAAAACTTTACATGGATAATGTGGTTCGCTTGCATGAGGTGCCAGTGAGTATTGTATCAGATAGAGACCCAAGGTTCACATCTAAATTTTAGAAGAGCCTCTAGCATGCCATGGGAACATAGTGAACCTAAGTACTACTTTCCACCCACAGACTAACGGGCAATCTGAACGAAGCATACAAATACTACAAGATATGCTCAGGGCTTGTGCGATGGAAATAAGTGGTAGCTGGGAGGAAAACATACCTCTTATATTGAGTTTGCTTAAAATAATAGCTACCAAGCCACAATTAGAGTGGCTCCATATGAGGTATTGTATGGCAGGAGATGCAGGAGACACTTATATTGGGATGATGTGGGTGAACACCGAATGCTTGGACCGGAGATGATACAGATGACGTGTGATAAGATTGATGTCATTCAGGAGAATATTAAGGCACCCAATCACATTAAAAGAGTTATGCAAACAATCATAGAAAAGACATTGAGTTTCAGGCGGGGGAGAAGGTATTTCTTAAAATCTCTCCTACCAAGGGTTTACATAGGTTCCACAAGAAGGGCAAGTTGAATCCAAGATATATTAGCTCGTTTGAGATTTTGAAGCGGGTTGGCTCCGTAGCGTACATGCTGGCCCTTTTGCCTTCACTCAGCAACGTTCACAATGTATTCCATGTTTCAATATTGAAGCGGTACATCCATGATCAATCGCACATGCCAGCCATGGAACCAGAATACCTAGAAACTGATGTGATTTATGAAGAGCAGTCTGCTGAAATCCTAGATCGAAATATTAAAACCCTTCGCAACCATTTCATTGCTTTTGTAAAGCTACAATGGGCTAACCATTCACTTGAGGAGGCATCCTGGGAGAAAAAAGATGAAATCCAAGCTAAATACCCTCATCTGTTCGGACTACAAGGTAACTTCAATTTTCAGGATGAAATTTTTAAAAAGGGGGGTGAATATAGTGCACTGCTCTCTAAACCCGGTTTATTTTCTGGTTGGTTTGGTTTGGTATGCAGGGTCTGAACTAGTAAGTGTTGATGTTGGTGCCCTATGGTGTATGACAGCAAGGGTGACATCGAATACGGGGTGGTAGGATAAATTCGAGCCAGTGCCTGATGTGGTTCGCACGCCTAAGCTATGCCTTAGCACGTATCATAAGGCTAAGTACAAGTAGGGAAGGTATGTTGTCGTATTAGGTGATGAGGACTTGGTTCACGACAAGTGGCAGGAGTGAAATACACGTTGAGAACCGATTCCCACCAAAATCCAGCAAGGTTGGCTATGTTTTGGCTAACAGGTGGGTGTGACCCTCTCTTGCGACACACCTATAGGGGAATTGTGGGCCCCAGCAAGCCCAACTTGGGTGATCATGTGTGTTTCGAGTTCCCCATCATAGTAAAGTCATGTGTGTCCGATAGTACTAGCTACTTCACTCGGCATCGTAGCTTAATACGATTCGGGTCATAAGGTATTAAAGCCAAATGCACTTAGTAGATATTCATGACCTAACTATAAATAGCATTTACTCTCTCCCATTTATTATTTCAGCAAGGTTAGTGGAGAGGAGTAAAGAAGAGGGAGAAGAAGAAGGAAGAGAAGGGAAAAGAGTGTGGGGGAAAGTGTTCCCCGCTTGTTGCTGAAGCCATATCTCCCCGTTTCGACCCCAGGAAGGTGATTGGAACCTTGAGAGCTGTGATTTGAGGTAGGTAAGTGCCAAAATCCCTTGAATCTGGTGAAACCCTCTTGTGTGGTCAAATTAAGGAGTTAAAAGAGAGTTTATGTGTTGTCTTTGAAGGTTTTAAAGGAGGAACAAACAAGATCTAAACGCATTTAAGGGATATCTTTAGTTGGAGGAAGGATCTTAGGTTTCAGGGTTTTCTTGAGCTTAAAAGTATGACTTGTTCCTAAATCTTGATTTGGACTTAGATCTATGTTTTTATGTGGATGAAGTATTAAATGTGTGAAAAATGCAAAGGAAACAACCCCCTCGGGTTCCCAAAAGGCAGGGTGAAGAAAGGAAGTAGGACAGTAGAAACCACTGGACACTGGTGGGTGGCACCGACAGGTAACCATACCCACTAGTGAGACCTGCCAGTCTTGCCTGGGCCTCGGAGCCTACTGGAGGGTAGGACCAACAGGTATCTAGACCCGTCGATATAACCCATCGGTCTTGGCAATGCCCTAGGGTCCTACTGGTGGGTAGGACTGGCAAGTACCTAGACCTACTGGTAGCATCCGCTGGTGTGGTCTGGGTGCTATCTGAATGAGCAGCTTGCACAGGTGGGTCCTCCTACCTACCTATATGACCCACCTATGGTCCAATGAGCTCCGTTCGAGCCCAAACTTCATCGACAACCTCCTTTGCATTGTTAAATGCATTGTGACCATGTCTTTCATTGTTTTATCATCCTGGAATGGACGTATTCTAAGCTTCCTTTCTATGTTAGGTTTTTGTGACCCTCATGTTCACATGTCGGATTTCACTCATACCATGTGTGTATAATTTTTTACGTGAATAGGTAAGTGGGGAGAGGATACTGATTTTATTTTAGAGTATTTATTGCATCATTTTATTTTATACATTATCTTGCCATTTATGAATGCCATCTTCATGTATATGTATTGTCTACTGCAGGATGCATTTATGAATCATTATGTTGTATCTTTAAATTTCTAAACACTTGTTACTTACTTTGAATTAGGACCATGGATTATTTCAATTATTGGATAATGATGATTTGTTAGGTATGTGATGAATTGCTAGAATTAGATGTTGTATTCGGCTTGGAAAAGGATGCATTGGTACGCTGTGGAATGGGACACGAAATCACTATATAGTCGTACTATCTCATATAGATGCCTTGGGTTTACATTGACATTCCCTCGTGCTACGACCCTTCCCAATAGGAGTTTAGGTGTTGAGTTATCACTAGGGGGAAGCGTTGGTCGCAGACCGCCGTGGTGGTTAGAAGTACGCCTGACTGATCATTAGGACAGTTGGAAACCTTGGTGATATATTTAGAGGGCCGAGCGTACTGCATTTATTTCTGCTATGGTTTGGCCACGATTTACTTTTATGCTGTGATTCAGTCACGATTTACTTTTATGCTGTGGTTTGACCCCGATTTACTTTTTCGAGTACTCATGGCCGACCCTCTCCAATAACCCTATGAATATATAATAGGATGGAGAACGCATCTCGTACCTGGGTCGTACACGCACTGTGGTTGTGAGTAGCAAGTAACCTATGACTTAGTATTGTTGCCTAGGTGAATAGGCCTAAAATGAATTTCATGAATATAGGATCATTTAAAATGTGACTGCTTGTTTGCATCTTTCTTTCCATTTACTGAGCTAATGAGCTCACCTCTTGTATACACCTTTTTAGATGATTTTGTATGCTTCCCAGTGGAAGAGCAAGAGTTAGGGCCCACTGACGTGTTCCCAATAGTGGACTAGTGGGTTCCAGAAGGTTTTGGGCACGTTGTCCGATGCATGTGCGAGGGCTGTGTTGTAGGGCAACAGTAGTGACTTTAGATCATCATCGTTTTTATTCTTTTGATGTATTCCCCTTTTGTGCTCTAGATATTTAAATTGTTATTTCTTGTGTAATTATCATGCTATTTTTACCCCAGGGTTTGGCACTTCGGGTCTTTAAACTAAATTACAGCAATCTGCAATATTGGTACCTACTCTAAAATCCTAGTGGTTGATGATGCCGTAAGTATGTGGGTATTGAGCTTATGCAGGCTCTTTTTGCGAGTCATTATTTCATATTCTTCTGGTTTACATTTGAAAACATAAAAGATTTTTGGTAAAAACAATCATTTATTAATTGGGTCATTTTCCTTTAGTGAGATCCAATGCATGAATGAAATAAACAATGTTTTACAAAAAGAGCGTGGGGTAGGCCATCATTCGCGAGGTCTTTGAGTGCCCGTTGTACCACGTGGTTGGTGCACTAGGCTGATCGTAGACCAAACAAACAACCTGATTGTAGACCACCATTGCGCGTCAGTGATCTACTCTCTCCTTACGGTCGGCTCAGTCTGCCAACTCTTAGTGGCTCTCTGTTCGCTCGTGCGTGGTATGTTTGCGATTCGTACAAATGGAACGCATTGCGTACTATAACTATCCATTATTGGACTGGGCCATTCCATCCAATCTTTGAGAAGGGGCCCAATCTCGTATTTGATGGTCGGCTTGGCGAAGCTAACCAACCCTAGGATTATTGAGGACTTATCCTTATTTATCTTTATGTCTCCTTCGGAACCACAAAACACTCAATCATAGAACGACATCCGCTCTACGACTATCGTATCCAGTCGATGGTTATGTATATACTATATATAATAATTTGGGTATCAAGAGTAGTGGTGAAATTTATAAATATAAGTGATAAGTCTTCCGCTGAATTATTTAGTTATATTCACATATCTTGTATTGCATGATGTGGTGTGGTTTACTGCATCGGATGATCCTGGAGATTCTTGGGTTACCCGGAGGTGACCCGATCACTAGTCCAGTTCCATGTGAACGAGGCATGACAGGGGTAGTGAGCCATAGGGGGCGAGGTTGAGGGAGACGTTGGAAGACGTAGCTAGAAGGAAAGAGGAGGGAGGGGGAGAGGGAACCAGAGCCAGCTAGCTAGAGGTAGATGGGGTGAGGGAGATAGCGCAAGAGACAAAGACGGAGAGGAAGAAGAAGGGGAAGGAAAGGAGTTGCAAGAGAGCGGTATAGATAGATACAACACACTATATTTAATCAATGGCATAGATCTGATCTATCTAATCTAACGGCCAATAGATGCTAGCATTCCTAATACCTATATAACCCGTTAGCATTCCTGTCTTTTTCCCTAAGTATATATAATGGCAAAGTGGAGGTGGTACGTGCGGGAAAATAGAAATGCGGAACGTTTTTTATTAATAATTGTCGACCTGAAGTCTGCTGTCATGATGATAATAGGTCATTGCTAACCGATTCATCCTCTAGAAACCTCTCGCCCGATGAAATTCTGTTTTCACTTCTTCCTTAGAGGATTGGAATCTTGTAGATGTTTTCCTATTTAACTATACAAGAATGATGGCAAGAAAGAGAAAATTCTTCATAAAGAGAGAGAGAGAGAGAGAGAGAGAGAGAGAGAGAGAGAGAGAGAGAGAGAGAGAGAGAGAGAGAGAGAGAGAGAGAGAGAGAGAGAGAAATCGACTATCATTATCCTACTCTCTTTGGTCGTCCTTTGAAAGGGAAGAAGTTGGAACAGTTATGTATGCTGTGACCATCACAACAAGTTAAAGATAAGTGACCGTCATCTCTCCACCCTAAAAACTAGGAATTTGTTACAATATAAAAAACCAATAGATGGTTTAAATTAATCTAATATTAAATAGACGATTAATATTAAAAGAAAGTGAAAATAAGATTGTAATACGTATGTCTTGCTACCACTCGTCCATATATAATAATATAAAGGATACCAGTAATTTAAGAAAAAAAAATGGAAAGAAGAGATACTAAAGAAGAAGAAGAAAAGATAGAATTGTAAGTGAAAGATTTGTCACGTTATACTTGTCACCATCTCATCATCGACTTCAACTGTCCCTTATATTTGGCATATTGTTTGTATTTCTCTCTTTAAAATCAATAGACGCCCTCCCTATCTCTCTCTCAAAAAAAAAAAAAAAAAAAAAAAAAAAAGAGGAAAATTGTACCACCGAGACCAAGAACTTAATGCTCTGATCAAAACGCGTCTTGTTGGAGATAAAATACGAAGCATTGGCAAGAGTCAAGACAGCTAAAAAGTCCTGATCTGAATCAATGTTTCAATGGCTTTTAAGAGAACCTTCATTTTTTTTTCTTTCGGTTTCCCTTGACAAGGCACTCAATTCCCTCCACCTTTTTCGCCAACATCACCAACACCCACCACATGATACGAGTGTTAGACCTCTACTCCAACCGTTTTGATGTGGATTTTCCTTGTTTACAACCTTCTTCTCTCTTCAATTCCCCCCCCCCAAGAGCCTAAGAGCATATCTCCTCCCCACCCTTCTTCCACCCTCTCTCTGTTCTCCAATGCACATCCAAGAACTAGTATAAAGAGGCTAAAGGGTCGGCTGCTTCGCCGTCATCTTCATATCTTTGTCATAGAAATCATCATCGCTATCATCATTGATTCAAGGGAGGAGGGATCCCGCGGAGCTCAAGCGGGTCTTTCAAATGTTCGACCGGAACGGCGATGGCCGGATTACAAAGAAGGAACTCAGCGACTCGCTACAAAATTTGGGCATCTTCATCCCTGACGACGACCTTGTTCAGATGATTGAGAAGATAGACGTAAATGGAGATGGTTGTGTCGACATTGAGGAGTTTGGGGGATTGTATCAAATAATAATGGATGAACAAGATGAGGAAGAGGACATGAGGGAGGCATTCAATGTGTTCGATAAAAATGGCGATGGGTTCATTACCGTCGAGGAATTGAGATCGGTTTTGGCATCCCTGGGCCTCAAGCAAGGAAGAACCGCTGAGGATTGCAAAAAGATGATAAGAAAGGTTGATGTTGATGGGGATGGTATGGCTAACTACAAGGAGTTCAAGCAGATGATGAGGGGGGGAGGGTTCGGCCCTGAGTTGAAGGGGGAGGCTAGGGGGGTGGGGAACCGTAGGAATGTATATATTTTTGGTGATTGAAAGGGGGAGAAAATTGGAAGAGCTTTTGGTGGGCAACAACATTGGATTCAAGAATATGATATGTTTGTTTCTGGGTTTTATTTTTATTTTTCCAACTTTGGAAATTGTTGCTGCCAAAAACCCCGCTAGTCCAACCTACACAAACACAGACGACGGAGGCCCGGAACTTTGTCCGGGGTTAGTCCTCCGACGCTCAAGTCAGGGTCGGCCGCACAGTTCAATAAGGGAGTAATGGTGAGGGTGTTAGAGCTTACCTTCCCCTTTCTTCCGTGCCTCCTTATATAGCTCTTTGGCCTTAGGGTTTTTCCCCTTTCGGCCTTCTTAGAGTCCTACTCGAATACGTCCAACCTTCTGGGGGGAATATTCCCCTCATGCAGACGACGTGACCCCGCATGATTCTGCGGGCGTGCCTCGGTGATTGCGCGTGCTCGAGTGTGAGTGCTCTCTTGGACCCTTCGTCTGGCGGTGGACACGTGTCTCAGAGGCGACACGTGTCATGGCCCCCACCGAGGGGTTATTTTGGCTATATCAGGAGCCCCCTTACTTCCACTAGGAGCTTCTTCCTGTGGGAGTAACCGTCTTCTTTGGTTGACTTGTTCCTTCGGCCTTGGCATTACCAGTGTCCAAGGTTTGGGGTCGATCGAGAGAGACCTTTGACCGCTTCGGATCGACTTTGCTGAGCCCCCTGCCGATCGGTCAGCACCATTTGGCTCTACTGAGCCCCCTGCCGAGGGAGGGACCTTTGGCCAGTTTCGTTCGTCTCTGGCCGAGCTCCCAACCGAAGGACAGACCCTCGGTCAGGTCTGTTCGGCTTTGCCAAGCCCCCTGCCGAGGGGGGGACACTCGGTCAGGTCCGTTCGGCTTTGGCCGAACTCCCAACCGAAGGAGGGACCCTCGGTCAGGTCCGTTCGGCTTTGGCCGAACTCCCTACCGAAGGAGGGACCCTCGGTCAGGTCCGTTCGGCTTTGGCCGAACTCCCAACCGAAGGAGGGACCCTCGGTCAGGTCCGTTCGGCTTTGGTCGAACTCCCTACCGAAGGAGGGACCCTCGGTCAGGTCCGTTCGGCTTTGGCCGAACTCCCAACCGAAGGAGGGACCCTCGGTCAGGTCCGTTCGGCTTTGGCCGAACTCCCTACCGAAGGAGGGACCCTCGGTCAGGTCCGTTCGGCTTTGGCCGAACTCCCAACCGAAGGAGGGACCCTCGGTCAGGTCCGTTCGGCTTTGGC